>NC_136607.1:20840099-20872599 GCF_910589615.1 Taurulus bubalis
CCAGTTCATGTCGCAGTGACCCTTGACCCCACATTACTCCCGTAGACTCAGAGGAGCTGCAGTTAAATGACTTCTCCATGACATCACGGCCAGCTGGTCATGTGACTCAGAGAGCGGAACGCCACCGGAGCTCAGAGGGTTTTCCATGTCCAGCAGGGTTTCTTTTATTTCCTCAACGTTTCTAAGAAGTGAAGCAATAGCTGGCAAATAAATAAGTAAATAATCAAGAGAGGGGGAGGGGCCAGCTTCTAATGCACCAGTCTCAAGAAAAAGACTGAAATAAAACGTTTAAATCAACGATCTGACGATTAACGTCTGAATTTTGACCGATTCGTTTGTGACTCCACGCCCTCGTAGGTCGGAGAGCAGGAACGCCCGACTTTTAACTCACTTTTGTTTTCAAATTCTTTAAAGAATTTGACCTTCATTCGTGACTTTGATTAAACTTGTTTGGTTTTTAAAAATAAGTAGTTTGAAGTGATGTGGAATATATGTAGAAAGGTTCTCGGTATAATTTGTGTTAACAAACGAGAGAGTCCAACTTCTGGTTGATCGGTCAAACAGAAAGGACTTTCACCCAGGTGACCACAGTTATTATGGGATGGACGGTGTTGCACAATGTTTGGTGTTTGTTAAACGAAGCTGAGCTACATTGTTATGTTACGCTATGTTGTTACACTATGTTGTTAGTTTGCGTTGTTACGTTGCGTTGTCACGTTTTTACGTTACGTTGTAATGTTACGTTGTAATGTTACGTTGTAATGTTACGTTGTAATGTTACGTTATGTTACATTGTTATGTTGTTACGTTGGTAACATTGTTACATTACGTTACATTGTTTTGTTGTTACGTTGGTAACATTGTTACGTTACGTTACGTTGTTATGTTGTTATGTTACGTTGTTATGTTGCATTGTTACGTTGTTACGTTACATTGTTGCGTTACATTTGTACATTATGTTACGTTACATTGTTGCGTTACCATCTCGCTCAATGTTTTTCAGCGTCTTCAGCAACAGTACGAGGCTCGTATGAAACGTATTCATTAATGCCCAACATCTCCCGTAGTTTTCAGAAACGTCCACTACAACATTGTTCGTGGTCGTCACCACATTTCTCTCTCTGTTTTAAGGTCAGTTATTTCGGGCGCTGAAGGTCAGATAGGTCGACGTTCTGCCTCTTGTCCTGGAGAAGACTTTGTTCTCCAGGTGCTAACGGTTCATGTGTGACGGAGACCGACCGCCCAGATCAAATATGATCAGATATGAAACTATTTTAGATCGAGTCCCGTCTGCAGCGTTTGAGGGTAATCTGACGTTGTTTTAGTAGAAGCTGCAGTGACCTCCTGTTTATGGGTTCTCCTCCTTGTTCTTCCAGTTCCGGTTGGGTTCTGCTCTGCTGAAGGTCGTCCCGGAGCCGGCGGAGGCGGTGAGAGGGTTACTGATCCACAGTCTGCAGACGGGGAACTCGCTGGAGAACCAGAACCAGAAGCTGGAGAAAGAGAACCAAAGACTGAGACGAGAACAGCAACGCATCACCGCAGAGTAAACACAGAACAACCAGAACAAAACAAAGAACAATGAATAAGTCAATTAGACTTCCTGTACTTTGGGTTCTGGTACTTCTGGACTAGAATGTGAACCAGTCTGTAGCTGCACATTGTTTTGGTTTTGACCTGTTGTACTTTGTGTGGCTGCATATTGAAGACTGAAGAGGTATGCTGGAGGTAAAGAAGCCCTGGAGGTGGAGCTGTACTCTCGGTTTGTTTTGGTCCTGAATGAGAAGAAAGCAAAGATCCGCAGCCTCAAGGAAGCTGTGACGCACCTGCAGGAAGCCAGGTATTCTGCACGTCTTCTAGGAGTAAACGTGTTTATCGTGCTCACCTGTTTAGTTCTTTCAGTGCTGGAACGTCAACTCTTCAACTGCTTTTATCTCTTTCTCTTCAACTCTTCAACTGCTTTTATCTCTTTCTCTTCAACTCTTCAACTGCTTTTATCTCTTTCTCTTCAACACTTCAACTGCTTTTATCTCTTTCTCTTCAACACTTCAACTGCTTTTATCTCTTTCTCTTCAACTGCTTTTATCTTTCTCTTCAACACTTCAACTGCTTTTATCTCTTTCTCTTTAACACTTCAACTGCTTGTTTCTCTTTAACACTTCAACTGCTTGTATCTCTTTCTCTTCAACTGCTTGTATCTCTTTCTCTTCAACACTTCAACTGCTTTTATCTCTTTCTTTTCAACACTTCAACTGCTTTTATCTCTTTCTCTTCAACACTTCAACTGCTTTTATCTCTTTCTCTTCAACTCTTCAACTGCTTTTATCTCTTTCTCTTCAACTCTTCAACTGCTTTTATCTCTTTCTCTTCAACACTTCAACTGCTTTTATCTCTTTCTCTTCAACACTTCAACTGCTTTTATCTCTTTCTCTTCAACTGCTTTTATCTTTCTCTTCAACACCACAACTGCTTTTATCTCTTTCTCTTTAACACTTCAACTGCTTGTTTCTCTTTAACACTTCAACTGCTTGTATCTCTTTCTCTTCAACTGCTTGTATCTCTTTCTCTTCAACACTTCAACTGCTTTTATCTCTTTCTTTTCAACACTTCCACTGCTTTTATCTCTTTCTCTTCAACACTTCAACTGCTTTTATCTCTTTCTTTTCAACACTTCAACTGCTTTTATCTCTTTCTCTTCAACACTTCAACTGCTTTTATCTCTTTCTCTTCAACTGCTTTATCTTTCTCTTCAACACTTCAACTGCTTTTATCTCTTTCTCTTTGACACTTCAACTGCTTGTATCAATTTCTCTTCAACTGCTTTTATCTCTTTCTCTTCAACTGCTTGTATCTCTTTCTCTTCAACTGCTTGTATCTCTTTCTCTTCAACTGCTTTTATCTCTTTCTCTTCAACTGCTTTTATCTCTTTCTCTTCGACTGCTTGTATCTCCTTCTCTTCAACTGCTTTTATCTTTCTCTTCAGCTGCTTTTATCTTTCTCTTCAACTGCTTTTATCTTTCTCTTCAACTGCTTTTATCTCTTTCTCCTCGACTGCTTTTATCTTTCTCTTCAACACTTCAACTGCTTTTATCTCTTTCTCTTCAACTGCTTGTGTCTCCTTCGCTTCAACTGCTTTTATCTTTCTCTTCAACACTTCAACTGCTTTTATCTTTCTCTTCAACTGCTTTTATATTTCTCTTCAACACTTCAACTGCTTTTATCTTTCTCTTCAACTGCTTTTATCTCCTTCTCTTCAACTGCTTTTATCTTTCTCTTCAACTGCTTTTATCTCTTTCTCTTCAACTGCTTGCATCTCCTTCTCCTGACACTTACACTCACTAACACGTCGACTGTACTCAGTGTTTAACCTTTTGACCGACGCTTCGACTTCTATCTTCTCTGACGGCTCAAGTGACGCTTCAAACGCCTCCACTTCCCCAACAGCTCGCACACGTCGTTTCAAACCAGAGAAATGGTTCAACTGCACATTTTCAACACACGTGAACTTGCATAGTTGCGCAACAAATTGCTCAACTTTTTGCGCAACAAATTGCGCAACATTTTGCGCGTTTGGTGTGACGGTTCCTGTGATACATGTCCTCTAAAGTCAGGTGACGTGTTTTCTAAACTAGTATCTGTTATTTCGATCTAAATGATTCTGTTCTCTGTCGTAGCTCTAAAGGACGGAACAAACAGGATTCTGTGAAATCTCACCGAGCAGCAGGTGACGAAGAGGAGGAAGACTATGGAGGAAGTACTGATGAAGAGCCGCAGGAGGCCTCCTCTTCATCGCGTGGTGAGTCTGACCTCCATTGACCTTCATGTTCCACCAACAGGGACATGAGTATCATACGTGTCTCATGTTAGCGTGTCAGTCTCTTGTGGCTGTTCCATATGATTTATATCATATAAGATCAAAACACACATGTTCTCTTTCCTAATCCTCCTGGGAGTTGCTGTTGAAGGCCGAGTTGTCCAACTATTGCTGCTGCAACTTGCCGCTGCTGTAACATTTGTATTCGTGGCCAAATTTGAAAAAAAGCCTCAAAGTTGTCACACGGAAAAATAGAAACATAATTTCCTCATTTAATTTAAACAATCCACAAAGCGACATCTTTCCCACGGTCCTCGAACACATCGTGTGTGACGAACGCCTCCGTCAGAAAAATCTACAAAAACAAAGCTTGAAATTATATTTCACCAAAAACATGTTATTCCACATTTAAAATCTCTCCTCCTACTTTGATCAGACGTGTACAATCATTCTGACCTTCCAGTGAACCGATGACGTCATGCTTCATCGGAGACAAGTCATGTGACCTCAGATCAGAGAGGAATGTTGGATTCATTGATTCCAGTGTAAAATAAATGATCAAAAAAGTTTTATTTTTTCGTGATTTACGTCATCATATGAAGTTATGAGTTATTCTGTGCTGAAGTCGTGTTCTGGTTCTCTCCTTCCATCCTGATGGTTCTGGACTTTTATTTGTATATTTTATTTATTGCAGTGCAGAACGAGGCCAGACAGATTAATGTGTGACGCCCTGAACCGCAGGGTCAAAGCCCATTTAGTTACATGTCACTATGAAGATGACGTCATGGGCTGAGAACACAGAACCACGACGTCATGGGCTGAGAACACAGAACCATCACTGATGAAGACGCTTTACTGGGAGACCCAGAACCTTCTGGGGGACGAGAGCCCGTGGATAAAAGTCACAGAATGAGTATTTATGGAGCTGCTGCATGTTTATTATGACGAACAGTAAAAGTGAATTTATTCCTCATTTTATTGGTGTAACACTCAATAAACAGAAGAGTTGACAGCTGAGGAAACTGAGTTCTACAGAAGAAGTCTGTAAAGAGTTTCTCCTCAAAGAAGCTCTTTAGAGGAGAAGAGCTCAGACTTCATTCACGACTGAAGATGAAAGAAACGACCATCAGACGCCTGAGTGAACATGAAAGATCTTAATGACAATAAGTCGGCATTTAATCCATGGGTTCTATAAAAGATGAGAGCAGGTTTAGAAGAAAGACGTCAGAGAGACTCAGCAATGGTTCCAGTCTGGGATTCTGGATCCGAGCCTCTGTTGATCCGGTTAAAGGTGTAGTGGACTGGAGCCGATGTCCAGCAGGAGAAGAAGTGTCTCCACTTCCCTTCTGGGTGTCCTCAGTGTAGCTGCATGTGTTGGTTTGGGTTGAATCCCTTTTTACCTTCTGACCAGGGTAAGTGAACAGGAAGTAACGTTTACTGCTCTAAGTGTTCCATGATCTCCTGCTGCTGGGATCTCTTTTCATGGTTCCAGGAGACGAACCTTCTGGCTGACGGGCAGCTGGTCCTCAACCTCAATAACTTCAATAACCTCAATAACTTCAATAACTTCAATAACCTCAATAACTTCAATAACCTCAATAACTTCAATAACTTCAATAACTTCAATAACCTCAATAACCTCAATAACCTCAATAACTTCAATAACTTCAATAACTTCAATAACTTCAATAACCTCAATAACTTCAATAACTTCAATAACTTCAATAACCTCAATAACTTCAATAACCTCAATAACTTCAATAACCTCAATAACTTCAATAACTTCAATAACCTCAATAACTTCAATAACTTCAATAACCTCAATAACCTCAATAACCTCAATAACTTCAATAACCTCAATAACTTCAATAACTTCAATAACCTCAATAACTTCAATAACTTCAATAACCTCAATAACTTCAATAACCTCAATAACTTCAATAACTTCAATAACCTCAATAACTTCAATAACTTCAATAACTTCAATAACCTCAATAACTTCAATAACTTCAATAACTTTTTACTGTTTACTCTCGGCATTATTTGTGTTAATTAGTGTTATTTTTTACATATTATTTCTCTTTTTACTCATTGACCTGAGGTGGGATGCTCTGCCTGGAGAACATGGTGTTCTGGTTATCGTGACCATGATGAGCGCTGATCTAAAGACGTCATGCGCTTCTGTTATTTATGTATTTTAGAGGAAACTCTCTGTTTGTTCATGGAGGAGTCCACGATATGCAATTCACACCATGTTGTCGTTCTTCTCTGCTCCTCTTTGCAAAGAATAAATGTGCTGACCAAGTATTTTACCACCAGGTGTCGAGTAACAAAAGCAACTGGAACGAACCATTTTTCGACTTTTTGGGGATTTAGTCATTTATTTCTGATTCTGCAAGTTGTGCAAAACTTCTAAAAAGATTTGCACACAGTTGTCGTTTGGGTTTGTGTAGAAACAGACAAACAAGTCTGTAAACAGGACAGGGAGGTAAACCCTCTAGTGAAGGAGATGTTTATGTGAACATGAAGGATATCAACATCTCACACATTTAACTCTCACTATTGGTCATAATCAGCATAATATGAAATATTAGAGTGCATGTTGTCAGTGAGACGTAATCCTGTTAATGTGTGTGTGTGTGTGTGTGTGTGTGTGTGTGTGTGTGTGTGTGTGTGTGTGTGTGTGTGTGTGTGTGTGTGTGTGTGTGTGTCCTCAGGACGCTCTGCTGCGAGCCCATTGGACGACGGCCTGAAGGACCTCCCAGACGTGGCCCCGAGTCGCAAGCGGCGCGTCCGTCACCTCGAGGCCCCGGGGCCCGCGGTCCAGGGGGCGGCGCCGGGCGTCCAGAGGAGGAGGTACGAGGCGTCACATGACCACGTGAAGCACTTCCTGCTTCTCCCACGAGAACACGACATCACATCCAGACGGTTTATTGTGTCTCCGTCAAACCTCGTAAAAGATCTCCGTCTTCGTTCTGCAGCAGAACGTTCTGAGTTCTAAAGTCCCAACGTCTCCTTTAACGCGGGTCGACTGCGTCACAAGCGGGGCGGGGCTTCAGGGTGATTGACAGGTCGACACCAGAGACGTATACTGCGTCTCTACGTCGCTCCTTAGTCCATATATGGTCACTTCTTGTTCACTGGTTGCAAAAAAACAAAGATGGCGACGGACAAGACGTTGAACTGGAGGCTTCAAAATGAGAGAGAGACGTTGAGTTCATCAGGAAACTGCGGCTGAGCACAGAAGTGTAGAAGAAGAAGTTTCCTGTTCGGACCCGAGGCGACGCCCAGCTGCTCACCTGCAGGTTCTCTCTTTCATCTCGTTTACAACATTCCTCTGAGCGGAGCAGATTCAGCCTGCAGCCCTTTGAATGCTCGTCCTGCAGCTTTATGAGTCGCTCCCTCCTCCAGCCTCCTGCAGGGTTAGAGGAGCCTTCAGGCGCTGGAAGACCTGCATGTGGACTCCACTAACGAGGGGCTGCAGACCACCAGGAGGAAGAAGGTTGCGTTTGGGAACTGGTCCCTGAACGCCACACAGCCGTCAGCTGTGTCCCGGCTGCTGATCTCAGACATGAAACCTAGACGCCGCCGCAGAGGAGCTGGAGAATGAAGCTGTGAGGGTCTTGGATATCAGTGAATAACTTTAAGGTCTCAGGAGCCAAAGTCAGTGAAAGAAACGAGTCTCTCCGTTCTCTAAAGCCTCCCAGCCCTCTGCTCCCCGTCTCTCCTGCCAGCTCCTCTTTGTTCATGTGGCGTTTAGAAATGATTCCAGAGACGCATCTCAATCTGACGCTGTTCCCAGCGGGCGCTGCCAGCGACTGAGCGCCGCCGCATGCAGATGGCCGTAAGTGGTGCCGTCCGGCCCGGCTGCTGCCGGTAGCTGGTCGCGGTGAGGCTTCTGATGAGCAGCTGGCTGCAGAAGCCGCCTCCCACTGAGCTGGCGAGCAGCGGCTGCAGAAGAGAGGCTTTGTGTGGCGATGGTTGTTAAACCTCGGGGGTTTACTGCTGGCCGGCCGACACCGGGCTGTTGTTGTTTCTATTCCGTCACTACTCAACCCACTCACCTCCATGAGACGAGGAGGAAGAGGAGGAAGAGGAGGAGGGGAATGGCCTGAAGGAGACGAAGGCCACGTGAAGAAGGCAAAGTTGGTTGGAGGAGTTGCGCAACAATTTCAGAGTAACTCGCTTTCCAGGGTGAGATGAGAAGATGAGAGGAGCTGGAGTCAGGCAGTGGTTAGCTTAGCTTAGCATAAAGACTGAACGCAGGGGGAAACCGCTAGCCCCGCCCACAAACTGTGTGTAAGACGTGGACGTAGTCGTCGTGACGACACTCATTGGTTTGTGGACTGAAGGCTTAAGTTTGCCGTCACCATCTTGGATGTTGGCCATCGCCATTTCTTTTTTGCAACCAGTGAACAGGAAGCGACCATATAAGAACTGGGGAGGAATGACGTAGAGACCTGTCAATCACCCTGTAGCCCCGCCCTAAAGCGTCCCCTGCTTTATGGTCTGTTTGACTCTAAATGACCATAATTTACTAAATGAACATCATGCTGTATTGAAGAAGACTTGAAACTAGAGATTGAGACATAAACTCATGTTTACAATGTTTACTGAGGGAATACATCAAGAGAAGTAGAGTCACTTATATAGACTTCTATACAACCAGAGGAGTCACCCCCTGGTGGTCAGGAGAGAGAATGCAGCTTTAACACATGAAGACTTCTATACAACCAGAGGAGTCACCCCCTGGTGGTCAGGAGAGAGAATGCAGCTTTAACACATGAAGCATAGACTTCTATACAACCAGAGGAGTCGCCCCCTGGTGGTCAGCAGAGAGAATGCAGTGATCCGAGTTCTCTAACTAAAACTCGGTCGAGTTCGGCTCTCGCTGTTAGAAATGATTCTAATAAGAAGAACTGTTCCTTCTTTAATAAAACAAGTCTCTTCATGGTCCTCTGTGTTGAACCTTAACTTAAGATAGTACGATGATGCGTTCTCAGCTGGTCGTTGATGTTGAAACCCTCGGTGTCGTTCCTGTCTACTCGTCCCTCAGACCTCAGTGTTCGTGTTCCTAAAGGACAGATTTCCCAGGAAAAGCCGCCGTCTGGTTCTGTGAACTATCAAACTTCGCTCCAAGCCCTCACAGATAATCACTACAAGAGACTTCTAGAGCTTCAGAGTCTGCTGGTTGTGACCTGCTAACAGGATCCAATCAGCACCAGAGATCTATAACATTTGTAGAACATGTGGATGCAGTTTATGAACGGTTCTCTGTGTGGTTCCAACTTTCCAAGATCACGACAAAAAGGAGAAAAGCACATTTCTGCTTCTCAAATGATGTATTTTATCACGTTTCTGTTTTTCTATGTGAAATACTGGATGAGGTTACCTCAAAAAATAAAGAATAGATCTGAGAAAGAAATAAATAAACTTCTATGCAGCTCAATACAACATTACATGAGACTGGATGGTGACAGACCATAAGCTACCAGGTCGTCTCCATGGAGACGGTTTGTTTCCTTCAACCCTGTGAGCCAATCAAATCCACGCGTTGCTTTCTTCTCAGTTTTAAATGTTGCTGCCATTGGACAGAGCTAATAAATGTGTGTTTATTGCCCTCCAGCGGCTCCTCGTATGACCTCATGTCGCTAGCTGCTCAGCATTTTAACACAACCTCCAACTAAATTGCGTTCTCAAAAAATCTTAGTTTTAATTAATGTTGTAAATTGAATCAAAACAAATGAGCTACAAAGCTCTGTGTGTTTTCTTCTGTGTGTTATTTAACGTAACGAAAAGTCCTGTTTGCCTAATTGGAAACGTAATCTGTTGATAGTGTCGTTGTACGGGAACGTCATTCATCGACTTTCCAATCAGCATTTTGTTCAGTCTGAACATGAACCCATACATGTGCTATTGATGACATTATATTCATCTCTATTGTACTTTTGGTTAGAAGTCTCAGAGACGGATATCTGCAAACTGAACCCAACTCTGGACCACAGAAGTTAAATAAAACCAGTTTGTTTGGTCCACTGAACCTTTTGGTGACAGAACTTTGGGTTCCTTTTAGACAAACTAATCTCTGCGCCTGTGTTTAGCTTCTTACGCTCCAAACCAGCACAAACCAGCACAAACCAGCACATACTGGTGTTGGTCAGCGGACCGGCTGTGCGGCTCCCCGTGGGCCCGAGCTGAACCTCCCCTCTCAGGGTGGAGGCCTCGTGTTCAGGTCTCCGGCGGTCCTCCTCACAGCTTCCCCCTCTCCAGTGAACGCGTCTCTTGTTTCCTCTTAACCGGTTCCAGCAGCGCTGCTCGTCATCCAGTTGGTAACCATTTGAAGCCTCGGCTCGCTCTCCTGCTCTCACGTCGGACTCGTTTGCATCGAGCTGATCGGCGTTACAGCGCGGTTGTGTTCTCCGTTTCCTGAACAGCCTTCAAAACACCACTTGGGACTTTAAAGCTGGAGTTGCTTCTCTGGATTGTCGGTGGTCTTCAGGTCACCTGGGCTTTAGGTTCAGTGAGAGAGAGGCTCCATGTTGGTCGGTTTAAAACAGGCGTGACCTAGTTCCAGAGGCGGCATATTTTATTGAGCTGCAAAACATTCATCTTTTGTTCAATCCACATCCGCTTTTATCTCTGAACATCCGGACACAAATATCAGGTCACATTGACACCGGACAGCAACATCTGGTTCTGAAGCCAAAGCTTCATGTGTTAAAGCTGCATTCTCTCTCCTGACCACCAGGGGGCGACTCCTCTGGTTGTATAGAAGTATATGCTTCATCGGTTAAAGCTGCACTCTCTCTCCTGACCACCAGGGGGCGACTCCTCTGCTTGTATAGAAGTACATGCTTCATGTGTTGAAGCTGCACTCTCTCTCCTGACCACCAGGGGTGACTCCTCTGGTTGTATAGAAGTCTATGCTTCATGTGTTAAAGCTGCATTCTCTCTCCTGACCACCAGGGGGTGACTCCTCTGGTTGTATAGAAGTATATGCTTCATGTGTTAAAGCTGCACTCTCTCTCCTGACCACCAGGGGTGACTCCTCTGGTTGTATAGAAGTCTATGCTTCATCTGTTAAAGTTAAATCAACCCTAAAACCTCCTAAAGGATCAACAGGCCCATCCTAAGGTCCCAATGGATCCCTAGAAACACCTAAAAGAACCTTAGAATATGTTTAAATGACTGTAAGATCCTCCTGAATCAACTCTAGAACCTAAACCCTAAAGCATCACTACAACCATCCAAGGAACCCTAATAATCCTTGGAGACACCAAAGGAACCCCAGAGCAATCTACATAATTGCTAGGACCACCTAAACCCTCATGGATCACTAGAATCCCCTTCAGCAACTCTTTTTTCTTTGCTACCCACCGTGATCCTTCCTTCATCCTGACACCTTGTTTCCTCACTCCTAAACATCCCAAGTTGTTCCCTACAGATTATATGAGCTTCTATAGACCTGAAGGCCACGGAGACACACACACACACACACACACACACACACACACACACACACACACACACACACACACACACACACACACACACACACACACACACATATATATATAAAAGTTCCCCATGTGTTTCTAGTCTGGTTCCTTATGGGCCACATGATACACTTCCCGTCTCAACAGGAAAACTCTCCTGTAAACCAGCCTCATTAGCCCACTGACCTGTGTGTGTGTGTGTGTGTGTGTGTGTGTGTGTGTGTGTGTGTGCTGCACAGGACCGCCCCCCCTGCAGGATCCAGTCAGCAGCAGACCCCCCCTCAGCGCTCTTCAGAGGCAGAGGACCTGTTTGATGACTTCTGATCCTGCTTGACTGGTTCCAGTGGCCTGTACAGAGAGCTCACTGGTCTTACTGGTCGGTGACAGTCACACTTTTATACGACATTTATGAATGAAGGGTGATGGATCGCAGCAAACATATTTATAAAGAACTGTTCCTGTAAAAAGATACAGATGGGTGACAAATAAAGGAGCTCATTTTGTGTCTTGATGATGGAGTTCCACCACCTAAAGGATCCCTGAAATCTGGAGAACCATCTGAGGATCCTAAAGTAACACTACACCCACCAAGATCAACCCTAGAATCTCCTAAAGGATCACTGCCACCTAAATCACCTCTAGAACCATCTAAGGACCCTTAAAATTCCCATTGGCCAAGTAGAACCACTAATAGGACACCTAGAACATCCTAAATCATGGCAAGAACCACCCATATACACTTTAGTAACTATTATAGGACCAATTGAATCACCTAAAGGAAACCTTGAACACCAAAGGGGTCACTAGAACCACCAGAAGATCCCAAAGGAGTAGTTAGGACTACCTGAAGGAAGCCCAGAAGAGCCTACATGACTGCTCCAATCATCTAAATGAACACTAGGATCACCTAAAGAAACCCCAAAGGCCCTTAAAGAAATGGTAAAAGCACCAAAAGGATCACTAGAGCACCTAAAGGAATCGTTGAACATTATTTAGGCCCGCTAGAACCACCTAAAGGAATCATAGAACATCCTTAATGATCACTAGAATCACCTAAAGGAATCATAGAACATCCTTAATGATCGCTAGAACCACCTAAAGGAGTTGTTGAACATCCTTAATGATTGCTAGAACCACCTAAAGGAGTTGTTGAACATCCTTAATGATCACTAGAACCACCTAAAGGAGTTGTTGAACATTATTTAGGATTGCTAGAACTACCTAAATGAATCGTAGAACTGGAAAAACTGAAGAACTCTTAGCTTTTGTATTTAGTGTCATTGTGATTTCTACCATTTTTACAAACTTGTCTTTGTACCAAATAAACGGTGTGAGCGTGTTTTCTTCATGCAAATGACAAGATTGTTTGTGTTTTTTCTCGTAAACCACAAATTTGCCGGACTCAAACCAACGATCTCTGGCCGGCCTTCAACAGGTCCTATGGTCCCAGTATCCTATGGTCCCAGTATCATATGGTCCCAGTATCCTGTGGTCCCAGTATCCTATGGTCCCAGTATCATATGGTCCCAGTATCATGTGGTCCCAGTATCATATGGTCCCAGTATCCTATGGTCCCAGTATCATATGGTCCCAGTATCATATGGTCCCAGTAACATGTGGTCCCAGTATCCTATGGTCCCAGTATCCTGTCCCAGTACCATGTGGTCCCAGTACCATGTAGTCCCAGTATCCTGTGGTCCCAGTATCATATGGTCCCAGTATCCTGTCCCAGTATCATGTGGTCCCAGTATCCTGTGGCCCCAGTATCCTGTGGCCCCAGTATCATGTAGTCCCAGTATCCTGTGGTCCCACTATCATGTGGTCCCAGTACCATGTGGTCCCAGTACCATGTAGTCCCAGTATCCTGTGGTCCCAGTACCATGTAGTCCCAGTATCATATGGTCCCAGTAACATGTGGTCCCAGTATCATATGGTCCCAGTATCATATGGTCCCAGTATCCTGTCCCAGTATAATGTGGTCCCAGTATCCTATGGTCCCAGTAACATGTGGTCCCAGTACCATGTAGTCCCAGTATCCTATGGTCCCAGTATCATATGGTTCCAGTATCCTGTCCCAGTATAATGTGGTCCCAGTAACATATGGTCCCAGTATCATATGGTCCCAGTACCATGTGGTCCCAGTACCATGTGGTGGTGTAGTTTTTAACGTAATGTTGTCCACACATGAAACAAACAGACAGTTCGTCTCCATGAACACAGAAACAGATTTTAATCTTTATTTTATTGTTTTTAATCACCTCACAGTCGTCTCTCTTCAGGAGACACAGCAGAGGCGTGACCCTTTCCTCTCTCTCCCACTCGGGCTTCCCCTTTACTCACTTCCTCCACCTCCCATTCCTCTATGGCTCACCGCCCCTCCCTCCTCGTCTCCTTCCCTCTCTCCTCCCCCCTCGCTGGAGGCCCCTCCCTCCCTGATGTGTGATAGCAGCTAAAGGGGATGTGAACTCACAGCCTCCTGAGAGGACCGAGCAGGAGGACCGAGCAGAGAGCATCTGCAGGAGAGGAGCCGCTGAGACTCATCCTTCTGATAAAGCAACACCAGGAACTGGATTTTATTATTATTTATTTAGCATTTACAAGGTAAGGAGACATTAAAATGATGGAACGCCTGCACAGAATATTCTGACAAGTTGTCTAAAGGAAGTTTTAGAGTTTGTGATTATTATTTGACCACTTTCCTTTCTTTGGGAGAATGTTTCACTGCATAAGAATGAAGTTATAAACTAAATGTATAAAATATATTATATATACAAAGTGATAATTCACATTTAGTGTGTTTAGTGTAAACTGTGTTCAGGGTTAAAATACAATATATATATATATTTTTTTAATAATGAATAATTTCAGTCACTTTCTAATCTAAAGTTCAACATATTTTTCTGGTTTCAGCTTTAAAGTGAAGAATTGCTGCTTTTCTTTCTTTCTTTTTTTCCCGAAATAAAATAAGACTTTATTATTTAATGTTAAGGTAATAATTAGCAGATCAAACAATAATGAAAATAAATATTTTCTTTGCAATTAAAAAGAAATAGAAGTATTATGAGCAAAATATACTTAAAGTATGAAGTAAAAGTATGCATTATGCAGCATTAATAACCCCATCAGTAACATTATGCGTCATAGTGTAATATCCATGTTTCTTCAGAGCTTGTTTTCACTTTTCTGCTGAAGGAAAGTCACTCTTTGCTCGCTATAAGTCTCAGAAACACCTGAACGTACCTGTGGGATGGGACCGCTAGTTAAGAGCATTCAGGGTATGATGTCACCGCTAGTTAAGAGCATTCAGGGTATGATGTCACCGCTAGTTAAGAGCATTCAGGGTATGAGGTCACCGCTAGTTAAGAACATTCAGGGTATGATGTCACCGCTATTTTAATATATATTGATATTATTTTTATATAGATTTATATATATAAATATATATATATATATATATATATATATATATATATATATGCTTATATTTATATATTATATCATTACTACTTTAATTTTCTCGATGCATCTTTTGCAGATTAAAAACAACATTATGATTATCTTGTAAAGTAACTAATGATTATTTATTTTGATTATCATTAAATCTGCAGCAGATTTAATCGATTAATTATTTTATACTTATACTATTGTATACTTCCCCACCAGAATAAGAGGTACAAGTACCACAGTATATAAGAATAAGAGGTATAAGTACCACAGGTATTTGTGTTGACTCCTCCCCCTTTGTCTCAGACTGGAGATGCTTCCGCTCGTCCTCACACACCTGCTGGGCCTCGTGAGCCTGAGTGCTGCTCGTCCTCAGCCAGGTGAGACATCACCTTCCTCTTCCTCCATCTTCCTCTCTCTTCCTGTCTCTTCCTCTTCCTCCCTCTTCCTCTCTCTTCCTCTTCCTCCCTCTTCCTCTCTCTTCCTCTTCCTCCCTCTTCCTCTCTCTTCCTCTTCCTCCCTCTTCCTCTTTCTTCCTCTTCCTCGCTCTGACAGACGATATAACCCACGAGACACACGGTCCAAATATGACAAAGTGGAAAGTGGTAATTCCTCCAACACAGCGAGCGATGAACACATGCTTTCCACACACACACACACACACACACACACACACACACACACACCCACTCAGTTGGAGCCAGACTCTTGATTAATGTTGTGTTCGCTGCCAGTTGGAGAAAAGTTCCCGTCGCTCCTCCATGAGACGAACACGTGAAGTAGAGACCAAAAAAAACTAGGATTTCTTTTGGTCTCTACTTCACGTGTTTTCTGTTTTCTCAGAAGTTTGAAGGAAACTGAATGTTTTCTAGGTATAAAAGACTCAAGTCTGAAGACTTCTTTTGTCATATAGGACAGAAAACCTGAATATTGTTGCATCATCTTGAGCTCTGGGAGAATATGAGAGCATGTTCACTATTTCCAGACTTTATTTTTGGCACAAAAATAAATAGGTTAATTAAGGAAAACATCATAACTTCATCCCTAAGGGTTCAAATTATGAGACGAAAACACGTTTAAACATATTTTCTCAGACTTCTATACAACCAGAGGAGTCATCCCCTGGTGGTCAGGAGAGAGAATGCAGCTTTAATACATGAAGCATAGACTTCTATACAACCAGAGGAGTCACCCCCTGGTGGTCAGGAGAGAGAATGCAGCTTTAACACATGAAGCATAGACTTCTATACAACCAGAGGAGTCACCCCCTGGTGGTCAGGAGAGAGAATGCAGCTTTAACACATGAAGCACAGACTTCTATACAACCAGAGGAGTCTCCCCCCTGGTGGTCAGTAGAGAGAATGCAGCTTTAACACGAATGAAGCTAGTGACTTCATGTTTTACTTTAAAGAACCGGAGGTTGACTGCTGCAAGCTTTTACTTTTCAAGTCTTGATCTGCTTTTTTCTTTCACACCTGCTCGCTAACTTGGAATATTTTTCCTCTCTTGACGTTTAAAACACTTTTTAAAATCTCTTTTTAAAATCTCTTTTTACTGAACAATGTTTATTTCAGCCTCTTCTTCCTGCATGTTTTGTGTCTGTCGTTGAGATGTTTTGTATATGAAACTTCTAACTTGACCAGGACTTTATCTCAATGGGACCTTTGTGGTTGAATAAAGTATTCCTGTTTTGCAGCTCCACCACACTCCATAGCGATGCAGAAGAATCGTCCGGCGTCCGGCTCCTTGGCGGGCCGCGTGGTTCTGCCGTGCCACTTCTCCATCACGTCACACGCCACGCAGACGCCTCCACCCGGGCCGCTCCGCCCGGCTCCGCCTGCCACGCGGAGTCTCGAGGAGGAGCTGAGGATCAAGTGGACGAAGCTGCAGGAGGATGGGCGGGAGGAGGTGGTGCTGGTGGCCCAGGGCGGGGTGGTAAAGGTGGTGCAGGCCTACATGAGGAGGGTGTCGGTGCCGAGCCGCCCGCTGTCGGCCGGCGACGCCTCCCTGACGGTGCAGCTGCTCAGGGCCAGCGACGCGGGGCTCTACCGCTGTGAGGTCATGCACGGGATGGAGGACACCCAGGACACCGTCAGCCTCAACGTCACCGGTGGGTAAAACAAGCGCTCCACTTGTATTGGTCAAACCGACAGTCTACAAAGATCCAGATGTGTGAAGTCTGCAGACTCGGCTGCTCTTTTCGAAGCGGAAGCTGCAAAGTGTTAAATCTAATACTATTGAGCAAAGTTGCACGAATCAATATTGATAAATTAACTATGGATCAAAAGACTATCAATGTGAAAGTTGTCACACATCTTTCAGCTATTTGTTTTGTTTTTACTGTTTGGGTTCAATCTTAAACAACCACAAAGAGACGCAAACGATAAAATGAAACTCAGAAAGACTAGAAAGAGATGCAAAACAACGACAGAGAAACACAAAAATACTGCAAAGAGATTCAAAAATACTCCAAAGAAACACTAAAATACTGCAAAGAGATTCAAAAATACTCCAAAGAAACACTAAAATACTACAAATAAATGCTAAAACAAAGAAATGAATAAAGACAAGAAAGAGAGGCAAGACGACCATGCAGGACAAAAGCATATCAGGTATCCGGACCAAACCACTCTGATTGGTGGATCCCTGTCCTGAACCCGACAGTGATTGGTCCTCCTCATGTTGAATTGTAGTAACTATCACAGACTTGTGGGTTTGTCTAGTTGAAACCCCACAGCTCCCACACATTTCCACAGAATCCACATTAGTGCTGAACAGGACTCTTTGTTAAGCGGCTCCACACAAAGACTCCCTATGAGTGACACACAACTCTCCATTTAACAGCTCAGTCCATCTATTCACGTCCTCCGGCAGCTCTGCCAGGACCATAATAATCCTCCATCCAGCTGAAAATAAAGGACCTAATGACACGAGACGACAGCGACGTGGAGTCTGAGGACGGCAGCTGAGATCGCTGACTGGCTTGTGTTTCCCTTTGTTGTCGCGTAATGATCGCTGTAGTCATCCGGTTTCCGTGGGGAACGAATCAACGGGAGATGGACTCTGTGTAATCAGGTACAACCGGCTGAAGAAACGGACAGTGTGTCTTCCTTTCTTCCATCTTTTCTTCCCCATGATGTCACAGCAGCAAAAGAGATGCCGGAGCAGAGAAATATCACTTTAGCGGCACGGCGGGTCCGTCCACAGAAAGGTAAAGGTGTAGCCAGGGGCCTTTCACACCGGCCTCGTTTGGTCTTTCTGACTTCTCAGTTTGGCAGCACACAAGGACGATGAGACCAAATGTTTTTAAAGAGTCAGTTGGAAAAAACTCCAACTCCAAATTATTGGTTGAGAGCGAATTTGAGAGGATACGAGAGGATACAAAAGTATACAAGAGGTTGAGAGCGAATGTGAGAGGATACGAGAGTATACAAAAATATACAAGAGGTTGAGAGTGAATGTGAGAGGATACGAGAGGATACAAAAGTATACAAGAGGTTGAGAGTGAATGTGAGAGGATACAAAAGTATACAAGAGGTTGAGAGCGAATGTGAGAGGATACAAAAGGAAACAAGAGGATACAAGAAGGATATGAAAGGATACAAGAGGTTGAGAGAGAATGTGAGAGGATATGAGAGAGAATGTGAGAGGATACGAAAGGATACAAGAGGTTGAGAGTGAATGTGAGAGGACACGAGAGGATACAAAAGTATACAAGAGGTTGAGAGCGAATGTGAGAGGATACGAGAGGATACAAAAGTATACAAGAGGTTGAGAGCGAATGTGAGAGGATACGAAAGGATATGAAAGGAAACAAGAGGATGATAGAGAATGTGAGAGGATATGAAAGCAAACAAGAGGATATGAAAGGATACAAGAGGTTGAGAGAGAATGTGAGAGGATACAAAAGGAAACAAGAGGATACGGAAGGATATGAAAGGATACAAGAGGTTGAGAGAGAATGTGAGAGGATACGAGAGGATGAGAGATAATGTGAGAGGATACAAAAGGATACAAGAGGTTGAGAGTGAATGTGAGAGGATATGAAAGTATACAAGAGGGTGAGAGAGGATGTGAGAGGAAACAGGAGGATGAGAGAATACTAAAGGATATGAAAGGATACAAGAGGACTCATATGGAGGTAACGAGAGCCCGTCTACAAACCAAATATCGGGAGATGCAGTTTATGTGAAACCATCATTAGGAAGACGCGCAGTAGTCTACAACCGCAATCACAAAGCTAATTCATTCCCCTTCTGATTAACTTCTGACTGGTTTCCACTCCAAAGCAGCCATGGCTCATGGGTATTGTAGTATTTAGAGCCAAACCAATGGACGTACAAAACGTGTTCTGATGTTTGTGGTCCCTCTCCAGGTGTGGTGTTCCACTACAGAGCTAACAGCAGCCGCTACACCCTGGACTTCCCTGAAGCGGTGCAGGCGTGTCACTCTGCCGGCGCCGCCATCGCTACGCCTGAGCAGCTCACGGCCGCCTTCGAGGACGGCTTGGACCAATGTGACGCCGGCTGGCTCGCCGACCAGTCGGTCAGGTGGGTCCCGAAATGCACATTTACGTGGTGTTTCTTTTTATCTCGAAAATACTTCAAACACATTGCTTTTTGTTGGAAGCTGGTTGAAATTGCTTTGGCAAAAAAAAGTTAATAAAATACCTTTTATCTTTCTTAATTCAGGTACCCAATCACAATGCCCCGTCCTGGCTGTGCAGGTAATCTGATGAACAGACCAGGAGTGAGAACGTACGGCGTCCGCGACCCAACGGAGGAGTACGACGTGTACTGCTACGTAGATAAACTACACGGTAAATATTACAAGTACACGCAAGAACATTCAAAGGGATAGTTCCACATCGACATCGGTCTGATGTCTGTGAGAGGATACAAGGAGACACTAAAGGATACGAGAGGGTGAGAGGATACAAGGAGACACTAAAGGATACGAGAGGGTGAGAGGATACAAGGAGACACTAGAGGATACGAGAGGGTGAGAGGATACAAGGAGATACTAAGGATACGAGAGGGTGAGAGGATACAAGGAGATACTAAGGATACGAGAGGGTGAGAGAATACAAGGAGACACTAAGGATACGAGAGGGTGAGAGGATACAAGGAGACACTAAGGATACGAGAGGGTGAGAGGATACAAGGACACACTAGAGAAGACTAGAGGATGCTAGAGGATAGAGGATACAAGAGGATACTAGAGGATGCTAGAGGGTGAGAGGATACAAGGAGACACTAAAGGATACGAGAGGGTGAGAGAATACAAGGAGATACGAAGGATTCGAGAGGGTGAGAGGATACAAGGAGACACTAAGGATACGAGAGGGTGAGAGGATACAAGGACACACTAGAGGAGACTAGAGGGTGAGAGGATACAAGGACACACTAGAGGAGACTAGAGGATACTAGAGGATAGAGGATACTAGAGGATACTAGAGGATGCTAGAGGGTGAGAGGATACAAGGAGACACAAAAGGATACGAGAGGGTGAGAGAATACAAGGAGATACTAAGGATACGAGAGGGTGAGAGGATACAAGGAGACACTAGGGATACGAGATGGTGAGAGGATACAAGGAGACACTAGAGGATACTAGAGGGTGAGTGGATAAAAGGAGACACTAGAGGATACGGGAGGGTGAGAGAATACAAGGAGATACTAAGGATACGAGAAGGTGAGAGGATGCAAGGAGACACTAAGGATACGAGAGGGTGAGAGGATACAAGGACACACTAGAGGAGACTAGAGGGTGAGAGGATACAAGGACACACTAGAGGAGACTAGAGGATACTAGAGGATAGAGGATACAAGAGGATACTAGAGGATACAAGAGGATACAAGAGGATACTAGAGGATACAAGGAGACACTTGAGGATACAATAGGAGACCAGAGGATACTAGAGAATACTAGAGGAGACTAGAGGATACTAGAGGATACAAGAGGATACGAGAGAATACTAGAGGATACAAGAGGATACAAGGAGACACTAGAGGATACGAGAGAATACTAGAGGATACAAGAGGATACAAGGAGACACTAGAGGATACAAGAGAATACAAGAGGATACTAGAGGATACAAGGAGAAACTAGAGGATACTATAGGATACTAGAGGGTGAGAGGGGATACAAGCACATACTAGAGGATACACTAGCGTTAGCTTAGCTTAGCATAAAGACTGGCGGCAGGAGGAAACACACCTTCCAGCTGATTAACACGACGTATCTTGTTTGTTTAATCGGCCCACAAATGGCAACAGTTTGTTCTTCAAGGGAAGTTAAATGTTGGAACTATTTCTTGACGATCGACAGTTTAACCTTCAACCCAATCGCTGTCGTCCACTTGATTCCTGTTGTTTGACCAAGAATAATAATTAATTCCTGCAAAAAGCGCCCCCAAAACCCACTTCATATTGTTGTTTGTGTACACATTCAACAGACTAAATCCTTTCCTGCCGCTTAAATAAAGTAAACATTGTGTTAACTTTGTGTCTCTTCTGCCTGAAGGCGAGGTCTTCTACCCGTCCTCCGTCAGAGGCCAGCTCACGCTGCAGCAGGCCAGAGACGAGTGCCAGAAGCTCGGCACCGTGTTGGCGGCGCCCGGTCAACTGTACGCGGCCTGGAGGGCGGGTCTTAACCGCTGCGACTACGGCTGGCTGTCGGACGGCAGCGTCCGCTACCCCGTCACCGTGCCCAGGCCTCAGTGTGGGGGAGGCCTGCTGGGGGTCCGCACGCTCTACAAGTACGAGAACCAAACCGGCTACCCGGACCCCGCCGGCAGACACGGACTCTACTGCTTCAAGGGTGAGGCTGGAACCCACGACACGGAGATGTGTGAAAAACTGCAGCGTTTATCAGCTGGAAGCTGTACAAAAAATGTCATTATCGTCAGATAACATCTTTCCGACCGTCCATGAACACATCATATGTTTGTATGTATAATAATATATACTCATGAATACACATGTACACATGTATACATGAATCGTCAGCTTCACAAACAGCCGTGTTTTAAAGCAGCAGAGCAACAAAACAAGAGAAGGATAAACTCCCTGGTTCTTAACGAGGGGAAAACCCAACGCATGCACTCTAACACAGATCCAGCAGGAAGGGGGACAGCTCCCTAATGCTTCACAGCTGGACCGGCCCAGAGGGGACTCCCTCACAGAGCATCGTCATCAAGCAACCAGAGTATAGTCTCTATACATTAAAGACCCTCGTTATGCACTTTCACTACGATGATTCGCAGAAGGGTTAATAGCAAACAGACGCTCCACGTGAAGGTGCTGTGTGGAGGACCTCAGCCCAGCACATGACTTCATACATGGGCAGAGCTCATCTCAGTCAGGGTCTCCGACGGGCTGCAGAACCAGAACCAGAACCCAGCTTCTCCACAGAGACCAGGAAACCCCTTCAGAGCCTGGAGTGGTGGAGCTGACACCACCCGCCTGACACCACCTGCCTAACACCACCCGTCTAACACCACCCATCTGACACCGCCCGTCTGTCACCATACATCTTACACCACCCGTCTGACACCACCCGTCTGCAACCTGGACCTAATTCCACCCGTCTGACACCACCCGTCTAACACCGCCCAGCTAACACATCCATGTAACACCGCCCACCTAACACCACCCTGACAAAGATGGAGTCAGGCTTGAGGAAGAGAGACTGCCAGCTTCACCGTGAATGACTGTGATTCTGACATCACGGCGGCCTCTCGTTTCCTTTTATAGCGCTAAGCTAACGGCAGTCTGACAGACGGCTGCGTGTTTAGCCTTTTTCCAGATAGCACCATTTTATTTTTATAGTGAGTCACTACAGCACTGATTCATTCTGTAAACATCTTGTCCCAGACCCTCGCTCAAGACAAGTTATGTCATTTTCTTTTTTTTAGGCTTACAACCTTTTATAGGCTGATTTACAAAATCTTTAGGCAGTCGTTATTTTTTTTAACATGATATATTAATGACACATAATGTAGTTTTTGGCAAAAACCCATTTTGAGCTCTTTGGTGTGGCATTCACTGCCGTCAGATATTTGAGACTCCGATGCCTCCACATGACACACAGTACAATAATATTAATATTAATATTTCATTCATTGAGAGATAATGACGAATAATTACAATATAAGCTCGCCAAATGGAAATAAACCTCAGCAACTTGTGAGGTGGAAAAAGTTCAGCAGTTGTAAAATGCAAAAACAACAGCGAGGAAGAGAGGAATATAATTGCAAATGCAAATACTGACCATCAGGGGGTGACTTCTGTGGTTGTATAGAAGTCTATGATTCATGTGTTAAAGCTGCATTCTCTCTCCTGACCACCAGGGGGTGACTCCTCTGGTTGTATAGAAGTCTATGCTTCATGTGTTAAAGCTGCATTCTCTCTCCTGACCACCAGGGGGAGACTCCTCTGGTTGTATTGAAGTCTATGCTTCATGTTTTAAAGCTGCATTCTCTCTACTGACCACCAGGGGACTCCTTTTAAATCCCCCTCTCTTCTTCTCTGTTTCCATTCCTCACAGCTAAACTACCAGAGCCGACTACCACGAGTCCACCGATGACTCCAGGAGAGTCCAAACCATCAGGGACTCCCACCACTCCAACACCCGGACCCATGGTCCCTGATAGAGCTGCCATTCAAACCCCAGAGAGACCCCACACGGCCTCACCGGACCAGAACACCTCCCCTCAAACCACTTTCATGTTAGACGACTACGTCGTTCGAGATTTTGACCCATATTTCGTAGAGTCGGTCCCAGTTCGAGGGGACGTTCTGCTCCCCATGCAGCTTCCTCCATTACCCACCACCCGGTCGCAGCCCCCGCAGCTCGACATCTCCCAGGGCGGCCAAGGGGAGAGCGGCGGCAGCGGGGAGGGCGGCAGCAGCGATGGCCGCTCCAGCGGGGCCGAGGTGGGAGCCGCGGTGACCCCGACCATGTCGAGGCCACGTTGGATTCTGGAGACCACCACAGGGTCTGAGCCGGGGTTGAACACATCAAGACCGCCGCAGCTCGTAGACATCACCCCAAAGGTGGTGGCTCCAGAAATCCAAACCCCAGAACCAGGCCGACCGGCCGAGGCCAGAGAGGTGGGGAAACAACCGGCGGTGGTTTTTAAAGAGGACGTCGCCGCTGGAACTGCATCGGCGTTTGACCTCGACTCATCCCTGGTCGTTCCTGTGGACGACGGGTCTTCAGCCATGTCGTCCATCCATCTCATCATCGTCAATGTGCACGATCGCAATCAGTCAGGTGAGCTAAGGAGGGGACACACGTGACGGTTGGCGTCCATGTTTGTTTTGGTCCAAGAACACGTGATGGCTGGCGTCCATGTTTGTTTTGGTACAAGAACACGTGATGGCTGGCCTCCATGTTTGCTTTGGTCCAAGAGCACATGACAGTTGGCGTCCATGTTTGTTTTGGTCCAAGAACACGTGATGGCTGGCATCCATGTTAGTTTTGGTCCAAGAACACGTGACAGTTGGCGTCCATGTTTGTTTTGGTTTAAGAACATGTGATGGCTGGCCTCCATGTTTGTTTTGGTCCAAGAACACGTGACAGTTGGCGTCCATGTTTGTTTTGGTCCAAGAACACGTGATGGCTGGCCTCCATGTTTGTTTTGGTCCAAGAACACGTGACAGATGGCGTCCATGTTTATTTTGGTCCAAGAACACGTGACAGTTGGCATCCATGTTTGTTTTGGTCCAAGAACACATGACAGTTGGCGTCCATGTTTGTTTTGGTCCAAGAACACGTGACAGTTGGCATCCATGTTTGTTTTGGTCCAAGAACATGTGGCGGCTGGCGTCCATGTTTGTTTTGGTCCAAGAACATGTGACAGTTGGCGTCCATGTTTGTTTTGGGACAAGAACACATGACAGTTGGCGTCCATGTTTGTTTTGGGACAAGAACACGTGACAGCTGGCATCCATGTTTGTTTTGGGACAAGAACAAGTGACAGCTGGTGTCCATGTTTGTTTTGGGACGAGAACACGTGATGGTTGGCGTCCATGTTTGTTTTGGTCCAAGAACACGTGACAGTTGGCATCCATGTTTGTTTTGGGACAAGAACACGTGACAGCTGGTGTCCATGTTTGTTTTGGGACGAGAACACATGATGGCTGGCCTCCATGTTTGTTTTGGTCCAAGAACACGTGATGGCTGGCCTCCATGTTTGTTTTGGTCCAAGAACACGTGATGGCTGGCCTCCGTGTTTGTTTTGATCCAAGAACACGTGACAGTTGGCGTCCATGTTTGTTTTGGTCCAAGAACACGTGACAGTTGGCATCCATGTTTGTTTTAGTCCAAGAACACGTGACAGTTGGCGTCCATGTTTGTTTTGGTCCAAGAACACGTGACAGTTGGCATCCATGTTTGTTTTGGGACAAGAACACGTGACAGTTGGCGTCCATGTTTGTTTTGGTCCAAGAACACGTGACAGTTGGCATCCATGTTTGTTTTGGTCCAAGAACATGTGGCGGCTGGCGTCCATGTTTGTTTTGGTCCAAGAACACGTGACGGTTGGCGTCCATGTTTGTTTTGGGACAAGAACACATGACAGTTGGCGTCCATGTTTGTTTTGGGACAAGAACACGTGACAGCTGGCATCCATGTTTGTTTTGGTCCAAGAACATGTGACAGTTGGCGTCTATGTTTGTTTTGGTCCAAGAACACGTGATGGCTGGCCTCCATGTTTGTTTTGATCCAAGAACACGTGACAGTTGGCGTCGATGTTTGTTTTGGTCCAAGAACACGTGACAGTTGGCATCCATGTTTGTTTTAGTCCAAGAACACGTGACAGTTGGCGTCCATGTTTGTTTTGGTCCAAGAACACGTGACAGTTGGCATTCATGTTTGTTTTGGTCCAAGAACACGTGGCGGCTGGCGTCCATGTTTGTTTTGGTCCAAGAACACGTGACGGTTGGCGTCCATGTTTGTTTTGGGACAAGAACACATGACGGTTGGCGTCCATGTTTGTTTTGGGACAATAACACGTGACAGCTGGCATCCATGTTTGTTTTGGGACAAGAACACGTGACAGCTGGTGTCCATGTTTGTTTTGGTCCAAGAACACGTGACGGTTGGCGTCCATGTTTGTTTTGGAACAAGAACACATGACAGTTGGCGTCCATGTTTGTTTTGGGACAAGAACACGTGACAGCTGGCATCCATGTTTGTTTTGGTACAAGAACACGTGACAGCTGGTGTCCATGTTTGTTTTGGGACGAGAACACGTGATGGTTGGCGTCCATGTTTGTTTTGGTCCAAGAACACGTGACAGTTGGCGTCCATGTTTGTTTTGGTTCAAGAACACGTAATGGCTGGCCTCCATGTTTGTTTTGGTCCAAGAACACATGACAGTTGGCGTCCACGTTTGTTTTGGTCCAAGAACACGTGATGGCTGGCCTCCATGTTTGTTTTGGTCCAAGAACATGTGACAGTTGGCGTCTATGTTTGTTTTGGTCCAAGAACACGTGATGGCTGGCCTCCATGTTTGTTTTGATCCAAGAACACGTGACAGTTGGCGTCCATGTTTGTTTTGGTCCAAGAACACGTGACAGTTGGCATCCATGTTTGTTTTAGTCCAAGAACACGTGACAGTTGGCGTCCATGTTTGTTTTGGTCCAAGAACACGTGACAGTTGGCATCCATGTTTGTTTTGGTCCAAGAACACGTGGCGGCTGGCGTCCATGTTTGTTTTGTTCCAAGAACACGTGACGGTTGGCGTCCATGTTTGTTTTGGGACAAGAACACATGACAGTTGGCGTCCATGTTTGTTTTGGGACAAGAACACGTGACAGCTAGCATCCATGTTTGTTTTGGGACGAGAACACGTGATGGTTGGCAGATGATCTAAATGCTGATTCAGGGCCTTTTCCCATTCTAGAAAGATTAAAATCCTCAATTAAAGAGAAAATATTGCATGATTTCCAGTAAACCCGCGAATGGTTTGAGAATAACCATAACGTCAGTGGAGAAGCATCGGTGGCAGCATCAGTCTTGACTCCACATTACTGTAGAAACATGGCAGATGTTTTTCACACCAGTTTTGTGTTTGACATTCATGACCTGGACTGAATTACAACTCATATTCATATTTCTGCCCATATTTACTGTGATGTGTTTCTCCTCCAAGCCTTGTGTGCTCTGGGACCCGACGTTCTCACGTCTGAAAACGTTCAATCTTTCAGCGAGAACATTTATACTTCATTGTGTTTAGACTCTACAGGAATCTGCTGAGGCTGATTTAGTGATGTTTGTTGTTCACACAGGAAATAATAGAGAGTTTTATGCCTTTTAGTAACACACACACACACACACACACACACACACACACACACACACACACACACACACACACACACACACACACATCATGTTTGCGGAGCCAGATGTTATGAAGTCAGTTTTCTCTGTTCGGCCAGTGTTAGCATACTGTAAACACATCCCGGCGTCTCCATTGGGACAGCAGCCCCATGCAGAGAAAATACACCGCAAACTACTCTTCTGCCTTACTGGTGACGGAGTGATTTAACATCCTCTAAAGACCTCTTTGTGTCTAAATAACTACAGACAACCGACAACAAACATCGATCTGAGCTCTTAATGGTCTTTCCTCCAGAGAGCCTGAATTGCCGTAACTAACAACTTTTCCAACAATCATTCTTTCCCTTGCTTGTTTGAACCACCATGGAGGGATTACTGAGCCGACCCACCAGGCAAAGGCCCAGGGGTCCAAGTGCTCAGGGGCCCAAAGTCTGGGCATCTGGTTCCTGGCATTTCTTGTTAGAAAGTCTTGCTCTCAGGCGCTGGAGGGACGTCTGGATCCTGATGTTTTGTTGCTCCTGATCTGCTGAAAGGTCTGCTCTAACTAGCCTACTCTAACATTTACTTTGAGAATAGTTTATGTGGAACATAGTGCTGAGAGAACATAGAACTGGGGGAACATAGTGCTGGGAGAACATAGAACTGAGGGAACATAGTGCTGAGAGAACATAGAACTGAGGGAACATAGTGCTGAGAGAACATAGAACTGAGGGAACATAGTGCTGAGAGAACATAGAACTGAGGGAACATAGTGCTGAGAGAACATAGAACTGAGGGAACATAGTGCTGAGAGAACATAGAACTGAGGGAACATAGTGCTGAGAGAACATAGAACTGAGAGAACTTTGGGCTGAGGGAGCATAGAACTGAGGGAATATAGAACTGAGGGAATATAGAACTGAGGGAATATAGAACTGAGGGAACATAGTGCTGAGAGAACTTTGGGTTGAAGGAACATAGAACTGAGGGAATGTAGTGCTGAGAGAACATAGGGCTGAGGGAACATATCAATGAGGGAACATAGTGCTGAGGGAATATAGAACTGAGGGAACATGAAACTGAGGGAACAAAAAAATTAGGGAACATAAAAATGAGGGAACATAGGGCTGAGGGAATATGGTTGGTGCAGGACACACGCACACGCACACACACACACACACACACACACACACACACACACACACACACACACACACACACACACACACACACACACACACACACACACAGATGCTTTCTTGACGAAGGTGAACTAATTAGAGTTGTTCGGTTGGAGGAGGAGGAGCTCTAACTCTTCCCACATTTTTATTCGTCGCCACACGAGATAACAAACTCTGTGTTCACGGCACGTTCTGCACATGTTCCCTCTCCGTTCCCACGATATGAGTTCCATGTGTACCGTGAAGCCTCCGTGAAGACACACTAGCATGCATTGTTAGGGAGATGCCCCCCGGCAGCACAAATCACTGTTGACATCCAGTTTTAATAAAGCTCTGAGAACGTTGTTCTTAGGGCTCAGGGTTGAGCCTTTTTAAGACCTTTTGTTTATTCTGATGGTTATGAGTATAAAAAAACTGTCCAACCAGATTCCTGGTCTTGTTGACCTTTTCTTTAAATCTGCACTTTGTTATTCCGTCAATCGATTGAATTGTTGAAAAAGAGGAAAACATAAAGTAGGGTATAGAGAACCCTATAATTAACTAAACCTGCAGAGCTTATTATTTATTACAAAGAGCAATATGTGATCTCCATCAACGGAGGAATAAAGTAACACAATCCTCTCTTTTGCTTTGTTGTCTGCTTCTTGTTGGTCTCTAGTCACCAACATCCTGGACATCCTGAACCAGCCCGCGATGGCCCTGGACGGCTCCCAGCTCCCCCAGATCACCGACCTTTCCCAGTTGACCAGCGAGGCGGTCCAGGGCAGCGGAGACGTGGACCCTCTGGACGCTTCCCCCCTCGACCAGCCGCCGAGCGTCAGCTTCGTCAACGGAAAGCACGAGGTAGCGTTTCAGTGAGCGGGCTTCTGTTCTTATCGGGTCCATAAACGTATGTTGTGGTTGTCCAAGTGGTTTGTTGCTGCTTTTATCTTCTTTTAGTCCAGGGGTGGCCAACCAGTTAGAGACTAAGAGCCACATTTTTGACTGTGTTACCGCAGACAAAAATTAAACGCACGTTATTGTATTAACTTTGTTCAAAGCTTTTTTGTCACAGTTGAGAAGGACATAACTCTAATAAGAACATGCATGTGGTCTGGGGCAGTGGTTCAACTGGTCTGGCTGCAGGACCCACCATCACCCTGAATGACAAGCCGTGACCAAAGCGAGGAACATTTTCAACTTCTCAATTTGATTTAATGAAAATATGGCGCCGTTTGAACCTGAGATAGTGTCACATTATGCCAAACACAGAAATATTCCCTTTCACACTCAATTCAAAACCCCAAATCAGAAATTAAAATGTGCAATCTGTACAAATAACATCCTGTCCCGGGACCTCACATCAGATCAGGAAAAACTCCCCCAATAAAGATAGTAAAATCCTTTCACAGGGAAAACAGGAAGAACCCTTCAGAAGAGCAACAGAGGAGGATCCCTCTCCCCGGATGGACAGAAGCAATAGATGTCATGTGACCAGAATGAACAATGTAACAGAGTTACAGCACATTACATCAATATGACTGAAATTTAATAAATTGCACTCTGCCGCATTAAAAAATCCCTTCAAAATAAAAGCATAGGATTTATTTTTTTTCCCATGTAAAATGACAGTCCTGACGGACTGAAAATGGGTCCGCGAATGACTGAAAATGGGTCCGCGATTTAATGGCTTTCAAGCTGTCGCGCCTTGAGTTTGACACCAGTGGTCTAAAGTATTTGCAAAATCAATAAAAAGTTAAAAAAAGAACTAAAAAAAACACAAACTTCGATATGAACGCAAGAGCCGCATGAAACCAGGCAAAGAAAACCGGGATCCGCGGGTTGGCGAGGCCTGTTTTAGTCCATTAATCTGTGACCGTGTCTCCTCAAAGTTATGATAACTTCACCAGAAGAATTCCTTTACGTGCACCAAATATTCCGTTTCGCTGGTTACTCGGCTCACAAGGATTAATATTCCACTAATACGTATATTTATTGATATGCAGCTTCTGGTTAATGTATCCGGTGGTGGACATCCGTTAATCTGAGAATCCGTTTCATCGTTTAAGGCTGAACTTGGATTATCCAAATGAAATATCTGATTTGTAGATCTGGGTCAATTTGTGGCCATATTTTTCTTTGATGTAATTATCAGACGTGAACATCTAACGCGCCTCTCTACTCCAATCAGGTGACATTTGAGCCGGAGCTGCCGGAAGAAGCCAGAGGAGACCAGTTTGAGACGGCCACACCTGTGCAGGTGGAGGAGGTGGAAGGGGGCGAGACGGAGGACGGGACGGAGGACGGGACGGAGGACGGGAGCGTGACTCCCTTTGACTACGAGGCCATCGAAATCCAGACAGAGGAAACACCGACAAAGGAGACACCGACCCAGGAGACACCTACAAAGGAGATACTGGCAAAGGAGATACTGGCAAAGGAGATACTGGCAAAGGAGACGCCGACAAAGGAGACACCTACAAAGGAGACACCTACAAAGGAGATACTGGCAAAGGAGATACTGGCAAAGGAGATACTGGCAAAGGAGACGCCGACAAAGGAGACACCTACAAAGGAGACACCTACAAAGGAGACGACCGCAAAGGAGATACTGGCAAAGGAGATACTGGCAAAGGAGACGCCGACAAAGGAGACACTGACAAAGGAGACACCTACAAAGGAGACGCCTAAAGAGGAGACACTGACAAAGGTGACACCTAAAGATGAGACGCTGACTAAGGAGACACCTAAAGAGGAGACGCCGACAAAGGAGACGCCCGCAAAGGAGACGCCTGCAAAGGAGACACTGACAAAGGAGACGCCTGCAGAGGAGACACCTACAAAGGAGACGCCAACAAAGGAGACGCCAATGGAGGAGATGGTTGAAGTTGAGACACCTAAAGAGGAGACACTGACTAAGAAGACGCCTAAAGAGGAGACACTGACAAAGAAGACACCGGTAGAGGAGACACCTACAAAGGAGACACTGACAAAGAAGACGCCGGTAGAGGAGACACCTAAAGAGGAGACACTGACAAAGAAGACGCCGGTAGAGGAGACACCTACAAAGGAGACGCCTAAAGAGGAGACACTGACAAAGAAGCCGCAGGTAGAGGAGACACTGGCAAAGGAGACACTGGCAAAGGACACGCCTACAAAGGAGACACTGACAAAGGAGACACCTAAGGAGGACACCAGTGAGACAGTCCCTCTTTCTACAGTCAGATCCCCAGACATTGTCCCTGAAGTCAGAACTCTACCACCAGGTGATCAAACCACCACCACGACCCCACGTACTCTCCCCGTCTCCCTTCCACCGGGCCCGGTCTCCCCCGGTGTCCCGCAACCCGTCTCCGTTGGGGTCTCCACCTACGAGGACATGGAGGGCTCCGCGAGGGAGGGTTCTGCGGACGGGGCCCCATCCACGACGCCGGCCGCAGGAAGCCACTCCCCCGTCATGACCGACGAGACAGAAATCGGCGGGACGGAGCCTCCTACTTTCGTCCCCGAGGTGTCGGAGTCCAGTACGGGGACCCGGACGAAAACCAGTACGGGGACCCGGACGAAAACCAGAACACGGATCCAGACGGAAGACTTCGACGGGTCGGCCTCCGGAGAGGACGAGGCTTCGGGACAAGAGGCTTCGGGACAAGAGGCTTCGGGACAAGAGGCTTCGGGACAAGACCCTCCGGAGACGCCCGTCTTTACCAGCACGCCGCCGCCGGTTTCCTCCACCCTCGGCACCCGGCGGCCTGCACCCGTTGACCCGGTCACAGAGGCGGGCTCAGGTGCGGAGCAGCTGTCCAGAGAACAGGGTGGTCCGGTCAACCCTCCCGAAGAGGTCACCGTTACTGTTTTACCAGATGCGGCAGCTGTGACTCCTGGAGGCCGAACCACGCTCACCCCGCCCGCCCTCGCTGCCGCTGAGTCCACGGCAACTGAAGACCACCACCCACCACGGGCGGAGGAGTCCGCCACACGCTCCACGCAGTACGTCACCTCGCCCCTGTACACGTTCGACCACGGGACCCACTCCGTGCCCCAGTGGGCTCTGGTCCCGGACCCCGCCGCCACCCCTTTTCCAGAGGAGGATTTTGAGGACTATGACTCAGGGATGACCCCCCATCTGGTGGAGGCGCTCCCCCAGATATCGGCAGAGATCCCGGAGGTCAGCACGGTGGACGTCAGAGGTACCGGAGCTTCTTCTTTAGTTTACAGCAGCTCACTGGTTTAAGAGACTAATGCCACTAAATTAA
>NC_136607.1:20875099-20885099 GCF_910589615.1 Taurulus bubalis
GTTCTCTCCTCCCTGCAGACACGGAGGTTTGTGGGTTCGGGTGGAAGAAGTTTCAGTCTCACTGCTACAAGTACGTCACCCACCGGCGGACGTGGGACGCCGCTGAGAGGGAGTGCCGGATGCACGGCGCCCACCTGGCCAGCGTCCTGTCTCAGGAGGAGCAGCTGTTCGTCAACGGTAAGTCAAGGCGTCTTAAAGCTGCATTATCTCTCCTGGCCACCAGGGGGCAACTCCTCTGGTTGTATAGAAGTCTACACTTCATGTGTTAAAGCTGCATTCTCTCTCCTGACCACCAGGGGGCGACTCCTCTGGTTGTATAGAAGTCTATGCTTCATGTGTTAAAGCTGCATTCTCTCTCCTGACCACCAGGAGGTGACTCCTCTGGTTGTATAGAAGTCTATGCTTCATGTGTTTAAGCTGCATTCTCTCTCCTGACCACCAGGAGGTGACTCCTCTGGTTGTATAGAAGTCTATGCTTCATGTGTTTAAGCTGCATTCTCTCTCCTGACCACCAGGGGGTGACTCCTCTGGTTGTATAGAAGTCTATGCTTCATGTGTTTAAGCTGCATTCTCTCTCCTGACCACCAGGAGGCGACTCCTATGGTTGTATAGAAGTCTATGCTTCATGTGTAAACACTCGGGTGCAGGAACCCCCGTTTTATACTTCAGTGGGCCGTTAGTAAATAAATGTTGGATGCATTCACGTTCATTATTAAATAATACTTCCCATGATGCATCATTGGATTCTACCATAGAACCAAGACTCCCAACCTCAGCCCCACGTAGCTGAAGCTGATTGTTGTAGACATGAAGTGTATCTTGATGAACGGACGACTCTCTAAAGCCGTTAAAAGCACACAGATTAAACAAAGAGCTTCACGTAAACCGGCTCTCGCTTTATTGGGGAACGGAGACGTGACGACTCCTTTACTGATGTTCCACCAAGTTGTAAATCAGTAAAAGCCTTTAAAGTAGTGTCTGCCTCCGCAGGTCTGGGCAGCGACTACCAGTGGCTCGGCCTGAGCGACAAGATGTTCGAGAGAGATTTCAGGTGGACGGACGGGAACCCCATGGTGAGCTTCATGAATAAATATATGTTAATAATCAACGTGAGAGAAATGATGGAGCCAATGGGAACCTGGCAACCCTTCTGGTTTCATAGAGATGGAGACAGACTGGATCAAAGAGAACCCAGACTGAGAAGTTGAGTCATGTAAACAGACAATAGAGAGAGTTTTGTTTTACAGATGAAGCAAAGCTTATTGCGTTGACATTCACATCATTTGTTTGAGAATCATTTGAGGCCACATTTCATCTTCTGCAGGAACTTGAAACATGAGTTGTTTTTATTTTCTCCGTCCCGATGACGCAATACGTCGCTCAGCGGTTGAGCAATGTGAGCTGCTGGGCAATGTGTTGTCACTTAGCAGGAAGGCCCGCCCTCTCACACGGCCTCATGCACAGCGCTCTGCAGCGCCACCGCCTGCTCCCTCTGGGAACTACACCCCTCTCTTTATATCGTCACAGGGACACAACATCATACTGTCCCATGTTTTAAGGTGATGACGACGACATTGAGACATTTTTTATTCAATCGGATAATTTACAAAACATTGAAGCTATTTCGAAATCACGTTTACTCTGTTTTCTTTTTTAAGAAAAACACTTGTTCTGGCTGTTATTCACATGCGCAGCGATGGTGGGGAAGTCGTGAGGAAGTCGTGAGGAAGTCATGAAGAAGTCATCAGGAAATCATCAGGAAGTCATGAGGAAGTTGTGAGGAAGTTGTGAGGAAGTTGTGAGGAAGTTGTGAGGAAGTCAGGAGGAAGTCAGGAGGAAGTCATGAGGAAGTCATGAGGAAGTCATGAGGAAGTTGTGTGGAAGTCGTGAGGAAGTCAGGAGGAAGTCAGGAAGAAGTTGTGAGGAAGTTGTGAGGAAGTCAGGAGGAAGTCAGGAGGAAGTCATGAGGAAGTCATGAGGAAGTTGTGTGGAAGTCGTGAGGAAGTCAGGAGGAAGTCAGGAAGAAGTTGTGAGTAAGTCAGGAGGAAGTCAGGAGGAAGTTGTGAGGAAGTCAGGAAGAAGTTGTGAGGAAGTCAGGAAGAAGTTGTGAGGAAGTCAGGAGGAAGTCAGGAGGAAGTTAGGAGGAAGTTAGGAGGAAGTTGTGAGGAAGTCAGGAGGAAGTCAGGAGGAAGTCATGAGGAAGTCATGAGGAAGTCAGGAGGAAGTCATGAGGAAGTCCTCGTGAAAGTCTCAATGTTTATGTCACAGCAATACGACCACTGGAGGCCGAACCAGCCGGACAGCTTCTTCCAGTCGGGCGAGGACTGTGTGGTGATGATCTGGCACGAGGGAGGCGAGTGGAACGACGTGCCCTGCAACTACCACCTGACCTTCACCTGCAAGAAGGGCACAGGTACGCCCACCTGGAGGCACACGGAAATACACAGAAATACACGGAAATACACGGAAATATAAAGAAACACACAGAAACACACCGAAATACACATAAATACACAGCTGCTCTCATCATTTTAACATTTTAAAACAGCTTACTAGCAATTGTAACATGTCGGATTGTCCATGAATGCACCATTTTTTTTTCTGAATGGTGCAATTTATTTGAGCATCTTTCCGTTCACAGTTGAACTGTTGTCAGTGCAGCTGAAAACAGATCAAACAAGTTGCTTTAATCACTTTATGGGGTGTTATAACCTCCGTGGTGCGTTCACAGCTGCTCCATAAAACCCGTAACTGGAGTGTAAGCGTCCTGCTCTCTCCCTCAGTCTCCTGCGGGCCGCCCCCCGTGGTGAAGGACACCTACGTGTTTGGGGCGGTGCGATCTCGCTACGAGATCAACACCCTGCTCCGCTACCACTGCCGGCCGGGCTTCATCCAGAGAAACGCCCCCACCGTGTACTGCCAGGCCGACGGCCAATGGGACGCGCCCAAAGTCACCTGCACCAGCCGTGAGTGTTGAGCGTCACGAGGCTGCTCAGCATCTAGTGGTTCCTCACTCTTTAACCTTCTTGTTGTCTGATCCGTCTTCTCAGCCGCGACCTACCACAAGGCTCTCACTCTCCGGCGGCGCAACAACCAGAGCAACGAGCAACAGAACCGGCAACCTGAGCTCCACATCCACCGCTACGAGAGTCACCAGGAACCCGACCCAAGCCGGGAGCCGCAGCAGAAGAGCCTGGAGAAGAGGCGGCAGACGGAGGACCTGGAGAGACGCTGAGGGCCACGAGCTGAGCGGTGCCGCCGGTCCAGAGGCATCGACAGACGGAGAGACGCTGAGCTGTCTGTCGATGGTTCTGAGGAGGACGGCCGTGTTCCTCCAGGCCCAGGTCCTGGTCCTGGTCCTGGTCCTCGGTTTGTGCTGCACATGGACGTCCTGCACAAACCCGCCATCTTTAAATTGTCATTTTAAGTTGCGCTGACCAATCAGTGGTCAACAATTATCTGAGCACCTGAAAGTAGGCCCGGTCTCGCTCAAACAGTGCCAGTACCCTTAGAGGGAACCGATACCAGCACCTCATTGGACCCCCGGCGTGTGAATGGAAGTTGCTGCTGCGGTCTCATTTATTTGAGGAGCGCTTGTGATCAAACTACATTTGGGTACAAAGAGGTTCCAGGTATCGGGTACTGTGTTCGTTCTATCGGCAACGTAACCCAGTCCATCCTATTTTAAAGAGCCCATAAAAACATGGCTCCATGTGTCAGACTCCACAGGGACCTTCATCAGTGAAGCGTCCATCAGAGCCTCCCAGTAGTGTTAAGTCTCTCCACTATAAAGAGAATGAATTCATCACTTTAAATTATTATCAGAGGGCATTTCCTGATTGGTTCAGTCTCGGCTTGTTTGCTCATTTGGATCATTTTTACTGGCTGAATCCACGTGTAGATTTTTGTACAAAATATTTTAGCTGCAGTTTGTTTTTTTTAAACAAAAGGGAGATATAAAAGGCGGCACAAGAGGAGAATATTAATTATGATAGCGTGTGCTATTAATCATAGGATATATATTCTAAATACTATATGAAGCCATATGAATTTAACTTATTGTATACTTTAAAACTATGAATGTTGGATGAAGGTCATTGGAGAGGAAGAGGTTCGTCTTCAATTCAACGAATTCTCCAGCAAAACATTTCTTGCATCTTTGAGTTACGAGCTCAACGGTTCAATAATTGCTAATTCCTGCTGCAGATCTGGAATGTGGGATTTTAATCCAACAAATAAAGGGAATGTGAAAAATGTGCAACAAGATTAGTTCGGTGTGACCTTTGTGCGTTGGACCTCCTCTTCGTGTTCTTGGTGCATTTTCCTTTTGACTCATTGTTTGTTATTCTTATGCATTTGTACTGTTTCTGTGGCACAAGAGCTTATGTTCATGTAATCGTTGTTTCTTTCTCCATTCAGTTGCTGTAAAAACAAAAGATTGCCATCATCTTGGTTTCAGTGTCGTTTCTCAGCTTCATCACAACATAACCTGTGCTTTCATTTTATACCAATTTATGAAGACTATATTTTTATTATTGTCAACTCGTGAAAAGACCAAAACCAACAACATATTGTTTTCCCTCTCAATACTTTCTGACTTCCTGTCTGTGGCGCTCTGCTCCGAGCCCATTGAGGACTTTAACTCACTCATCAATACTTTTGCCAAGGCAACAAAACTAACAGGTATAGGTTGAGGCAACAAAACTAACAGGTATAGGTTGAGGCAACAAAACTAACAGTTATAGGTTGAGGCAACAAAACTAACAGGTATAGGTTGAGGCAACAAAACTAACAGTTATAGGTTGAGGCAACAAAACTAACAGGTATAGGTTGAGGCAACAAAACTAACAGTTATAGGTTGAGGCAACAAAACTAACAGGTATAGGTTGAGGCAACAAAACTAACAGTTATAGGTTGAGGCAACAAAACTAACAGTTATAGGTTGAGGCAACAAAACTAACAGTTATAGGTTGAGGCAACAAAACTGACTATTTTAGTTTGAGGCAACAAAACTAACTATTTTAGTTTGAGGCAACAAAACTAACTATTTTAGATGGAGGCAACAACACTAACAGTTATAGGTTGAGGCAACAAAACTAACTATTTTAGTTTGAGGCAACAAAACTAACAGTTATAGGTTGAGGCAACAAAACTGACTATTTTAGTTTGAGGCAACAAAACTAACTATTTTAGTTTGAGGCAACAAAACTAACTATTTTAGATGGAGGCAACAACACAAACAGTTATAGGTTGAGGCAACAAAACCAAAAGAACAAAACCCATAGAGTTGCACTCCGTTGACTCTTTCCCGACCTCCATGCTACTTGGCTGGAACATGAATCGGCAGAAGAGGCAATGCGTCGCCAACATGCCGTCACTCGGGTCCTAAAAACAGCATTGTGTGTTTTTTGGGCAACGTGCTGTATTTCAGTTACAAAATCTCCTGAAAGCAGCCAGCAGCACCATGAATGGCCTCGTGTCTCTGGAAACATGACTGCATCCCCCAGGAACTCCACCTGATAGCCAGCAGGCCAATCACATCCTCTCATCATCTCTTTGGCTGAGATGCAGCGTGATGCATTCAGGATAATAGGAGAACTCAATGAAGAGACGGAGGCAGAGTCCAGGTTCTTGTACAGTTTTATTGTCCTTTTGTCGTCGGGTCCCGAAGGATTCCTCTAAACGCTGCAGCTTTCAACAAGACGAGCAAAACTGGTCAGATTATACACAAAATAAAATGCAAAAGATGTGAAGTTTCTGGAGGTTTAGGGGGAATAGTTTGACATTTTGGGAAATATAATCGCTGAGAAGTGTTTTACGCTTAATATGAAGCTTGAGCTAGCAGGCGCTAACTTAGCATAAAGGTGGAAACAGCTGTTTCTAGTCTTTATGCTAAGCTAAGCTAATCGTCTGAAGCCTCATATTTAACGGAGAGATATGAAAGTGTTGTTTTAGTTTGACTAATTGACTTTCTTTCTTTAATCTGGACACAAACTGAAATATATGCTCTTCTCTTAAAGCGACATCTTCTTTTCCCTTCAGTGAAATGGTAAATGCATGTTTTTTTCTGTTAATATTTTGTGTCACTTCCACTTTATTTATGCTGCACTTCTTGAACCCTACGTCCTCACACTGTCAACAGGTGTCCTGACTGTAGACTGCTTTTCAAACTCCTTTCTTTCTTTTGCAACTGAACCGAGACGTTCTCTCAGTGTCAGCTTCTCTCCAGAGAACGAGCCACGACCTCCTGGTTTTACAGGAAGCTACGAGCTGCGAGGTGGTTTCTCCCAGAATGGCAAACTAATTAAACCCTTTAACAAACTCACACTCAACATCGTTTGCAAACTGTTTTTGCAACAACGGACAAAAACACAAGTAAAAAAAGCAACAAATCATTGAGCGTCGCAGTCCTGCAGAAGACTCGGCGCTCGGTCTCCCACAGCTTCAGCCAGTCTGCCCAGCTGGTCTTCAGTGAGCGGTGGGCCTGATTGGTCGGTGGCGCGTCGGAGGCGGAGCCAAGCCAAGCGAACTCTACGCCGGGCCGAGTGGATGACCTCGACCAGAGTCGGGGCCAGCTGGGACCGCGTACGGAGAGCTAACGCTAACGCTGGATCCGTGGAGAAGCCCAGAGCCTCCAGCAGCAGCGACCGGTCGCTGGCTGTGTTTTATTTCTGCCTCGCCCAGCGGGTCAGATCCTCTGCAGAGCTGCGACAGCCATCGGGGAGCCGGGCTCACTCGGGTCTGGCCGAGACCCATCGGTGACCTCAGCATTCGTACGTTACGCCGAGATTTAGCTACAAAGGGTTTCCTTCGCTAATCGTACGCTGGAAATCTGGGATTTCTTTTTTAAATGACTCAATAATAAACTTCTGTATTTAAAGGAATCTACTTAGTTAGGTTCAGGAAAAGATCGTAAAATACTTAGTTAAGTTCACTAAAGTCTGTGACGACAAAGGACTTGAATGCAGTTTTTTTAGATTAAGGAAAAATCGGCGATCAAGTAAAGTGAGAACTTTAACGTTAACGTCGGGATCCCTTGAGTCAGATCAGTGGCGTTACATATGGAGGCTCGAGGTCACATCAAGGTCACATCGGGGCTCTTTTGCTATAAGAAACTACAGTATTCGTATCAAAAATAGCAGTTTTTCAAGGCGCTACATGGAGGTCTAGATAGCCAGAGCCGATCTGAGAGCTTTGAGCTCATAGAAGCTAAACATGCTCTGAAGTCTAAAGGTGAAGCCGAACAGCGAGGAACAGCTGTTTCTGTTCACGCCAAACATTTTGTGTTGCTGCCCACGAGACGACTCGCCTCAGTGCAAAAGTCTTCTTCCGTATCCTGGAGGCTCTTCATTCCACCGTTGTTCTGTTTCGCTTCATGTAAACAAACCAAAGAGACTAGGAGAGTTCGGCCAATAAGACGAAAGAAATTATAATAATGTCAATATTTCAACAGTATACAAAAAAAAAAAATAGTCACAAACAGAAGTACATTTCTAGATAATAACATTCTACTTAGAAAACATAAACAATGTTGGATTTTCTTTAGATGTTTGGTATAAAAACATAAAATACTTGATGAAGTACAAAGCACCGGTCGTAGCACCTTGTGTTCCTCGTGCTCCCACCTGATGACATCACACCACCTGATGACATCACACCACCTGATGACATCACACCACCTGATGACATCACTATCACAGCTGTTCCCTCAGCACAGGAAGTGCCCGAAGCATCCGCCCACGAGTCTCCTTCTGCTGTGAAACTGATCTCAGTTCAGTCGTGTGGTTTCTTCTCATATGTGAACCTTAAATATGTGTAAACTATCCTTCAGAGTATCAGCTAACAATGTCGTACGGTTTCTATAAAGCATCACAGTTTGAATGTGTTCACTAGTGTGTGTGCATGCCTGTGTGTGTGTGTGTGTGTGTGTGTGTGTGTGTGTGTGTGTGTGTGTGTGTGTGTGTGTGTGTGTGTGTGTGCAGCTCAGTTGTGGCCCTTGAAGCAGTACGCTCCGTACAGCTTGTGCTTCTTGTCGGGGAAGCCGCTGAACCTCACGGCGGCCTCCGTGGGGCTGCAGCGGCGGCGGGGGCGGGACACGGGGTAACGGACGCTGCCGTCGGCCAACCAGCCGGCGTCGCAGCGATCGTAGCCCAGCAGCTTCCAGGCGGCGAACATCTGGCCGACCTTGGCGATCTGAGCGCCGTCTTGTTGGCACGCCCTGACCGCCTCGTCGTAGGTCAGCTTGGAGGGGTGGATCAGGTAGTAGAACCGCCCTGCGACAGGAAGAGACCAACGCATTTCAGAATAAAAGTCCTGCCGTGTTTGTTCATCTGCTCAAAGAAAGAAACTCAGTTCTCAGAGTACGAGGTGACTTGAGGGGACCAGGTTTCTGGGACCAACAGAACGAGTTCTCATCTTCATGTTTTCAGTTGGTTGTAATCTGCAGCTTCACCACTAGATGTCACCAGATCAACACACCAACGGGACATTAAGTTGGTAATACTTTATGTTTTTACACAAGTAGAAATTATAAATGCATGACTTTTACTTGTAGCGCAGTATTTTTAAATTGTGTTATAGCTACTTTTACTTGTAATGGTGTATTTAAACATTTTGTTAAATGTACTTCTACTTGCAACAAAGTAGTTTTCAATTGTGTTAACACACACACGCACGCACACACACACACGCACACACACACTCTCACACACGCACGCACACACGCACACACACACACACACACACACACACACACACACTCTCACACAAACACACTCTCTCTCTCTCACACACACACACACACACACCCTCCCCTACCCTTGTAGTGGGAGGTGAAGCAGAACACGTCGTAGTGGTTCTTCTCTTTGTCCCTCACGCCGTAGGTTCGAACCCCCGCCGCCGTGTCCTTGCCCCCGCAGGCCTCCCTGGGGGTGGTGATGGGGTACTGCACCGAGCCGTCGCTCAGCCAGCCGGCGTTGCACCAGTCCAGCTTCCCCCGCCACGCCTCGTGCAGCTGGTCGAAGGAGGCCACGGTGGCGTCCTGGTCCCGGCACGCCCGCTCGGCGTCGTAGAAGTTGAGGTTGTAGCGGCCGAGGCGAGGGAAGTAGGGGAAGACCACGCCTGCAGACGGAGCAGAGGGCAGAATAAGCTCAGTGACGTGACCCTCAACAGACGCCTACTCCTCATGTCCAACAGTCGGCTCACCTTCCAGGTCGAGGGACACCACCACCGTTCCGTCTTCCAGCCCGTCGATGACTTCGCACTTATATCTCCCATAATCCTCCAGGGTGAGATCGCTGATGACCAGGGAGGCGTCCATGGGGGAGGAGCCCTGCAGATGCACGCGTCCATGGAAGCTGCCGTAGCTCCGCTTGTGGTAGTCCATGGCGACGAACACGTTGTCCTGGAACGAGACGGAGAAGACCGGTCCGTTTGTACCATTGTAGTGAAGATATACATAATATATATATATATGTATATATATACATATATATATATATATATATATATATATATATTTTTATATATATATATATATATATATATATATATGTATATATATACATATATAATATTTCATATTACAGACCCCATTCTTAGTGTTTAAAGGTGCAGTGTTTAGCATCTACAGACAGAAATGTGATCGCCATGTTCAACGTATCCTCACGATATCTTCGCGACACTCTACACAGATTAATAGTAATATATATATCTATATCTATAAATGAGCGGCGACCTCTCTCAGGTAGTCTGAGGTCAGCTTGGTCCATTTGATCCTCATCTTGCGGCTGGGAGTCAGTGATTGGTCCATCCGGATGTGGCACGTTAGCGTGGCGTTGCCTCCTCGCCGCGACACGACCTTCATCTGTTCCGCCGCCACAGAGAGCCGAGGCCCGTTCTCTGCAGAACCAACACAACAACATCAACGACTGGACCGGCGTTTGGTTTCAGAATACAAACTTTTAAAGCAATAGTTTAGGATTTTGGTACATGCAATGAT
>NC_136607.1:20890099-20892599 GCF_910589615.1 Taurulus bubalis
AACAACAGAACCACAACAACAGAACATCAACAACAGAACCTCAACAGAACCACAACAACAGAACCACAACAACAGAACCACAACAACAGAACATCAACAACAGAACCACAACAGAACCTCAACAACAGAACCTCAACAACAGAACATCAACAACAGAACCTCAACAGAACCTCAACAACAGAACATCAACAACAGAACCTCAACAGAACCACAACAACAGAACCACAACAACAGAACCTCAACAACAGAACCTCAACAACAGAACATCAACAACAGAACCACAACAGAACCTCAACAACAGAACCACAACAGAACCTATGTTGATGTAGTTTAAATGTACAACTGTAATAACCAATATGAGATATAATAAACTATGTTCATAAAAACATATATAATTTTATTAAATTGCAAAATAAAGGTTCCCCTTTGAGCCACAAGAGGGCGCCTGAATGTCCGTCCTGTTGTGATACATTGTAGCTGATTTATAACATTTAATCTGATGTGAAGGTTTAGTGTTTAACTGAATAGAGGAAAGAAAGAGAAAGAGAAAGTCTGTTTACTTTAAAGTACTTAACATGTGTTTATGTTTCCAATAATACATGCAGAAAACAACGTGCTATTCAACTTATATATCTTCTTAGCATGAGGTGTTGAGGAAATGTTGGTAAACATTAAAGATAATCTCTGAAAAAAAAGAAAAAAAAGTGTGACTCCAGCAAAAAAGTTTTGTAAACAAAGTTTTGAACCGCTGAAGTCCCTGAATAACAGAACCAGTACAGATGGAGAGCAGCTCCTGAGACGTAATCAGTGTTTCATGAATGGTCTGCTGTGTGAAGACTCTGTTTCTCTGAAAGGAAAGTTGTGTTTCATTCCTCAGGTGAAACCTTCACACAGCCCTCGGCCCTCCCGCCGGACACAGACTTCTTCTGTTGTTTGTTCTCAGTGCCGCTGAACTGGAGTCTATTTCCTCTCCTTTGACGTGCTGCAGGAGCGTTGCTGCATTCAGAGCGGCAACGCGCTGACGCAACGGGCAACCTGCCGTGGAAACGTCCACCTCGCCACACGCCGACACTGAGAGCGCGTCGGTGTGTGGGCGGGGCAGGAAGTGGACTTTACTGGACGACCGCAGCCTCGCGGCCACAAAGAGTCCTCAGTGAACTCAAAGAGGCTCTGTGAGCGCGGACCAGGAGCCAATCAGGACGCTGCGTGCAAAGTGCAGCAGCACTTCCTGTCCCGCCCCCCGTGACCTCGGCTCTCCTGAAACTCCGTTTCATCTTTTCATCTCTTTTATTAAACCTCAGTAAATGTACGTTGCACCGCTGGCTGCAGAAACCTGAGGATGAAATCTCCCTCCATGGCGACGAAGACTACCGGCGCTCTTCGTCTTCACCTGGTTGACCTCTGACCTCCTAATAAATCTTCTGTCTTTGTTCCCAGAGACTCGTCCTGATTATTAAACCTCTGAAAGGCACAAAGACACCAGACGTCCTCTGACAGTTTAAAGAGTTTTAAAGAGGGCGCTTTACAAGTCTTTACGAGTCTTTATGAGTCTTTACGAGTCTTTCTCCGTAAACGTACAGTCAAAAGTTAGTCCGTTCTTCCCAGCATGCCGCTGTGTTTCACTCTCTTTAAGCAAAGAAAAGTCAAAGTTCAGATGTTCAGTTTCAAGGTTTCGTCTCGTTTCCCTCCAAGAACGGAATGAGACGAGGATGAACGTCATTCAGGAAGCTGAACAGGAAGTGACATAGAGACCTGTCAATCACCCTGTAGCCCCGCCCTAAAGCGTCCCCTGCTTTATGGTCTGTTTTACTCTAAATGACCATAATCTACTAAATGAACATCATGCTGTATTGAAGAAGACTTGAAACTAGAGATTGAGACATAAACTCATGTTTACAATGTTTACTGAGGGAATACATCAAGAGAAGTAGAGTCATTTATATAGACTTCTATACAACCAGAGGAGTCACCCCCTGGTGGTCAGGAGAGAGAATGCAGCTTTAACACATGAAGCATAGACTTCTATACAACCAGAGGAGTCACCCCCTGGTGGTCAGGAGAGAGAATGCAGCTTTAACACATGAAGCATAGACTTCTATACAACCAGAGGAGTCACCCCCTGGTGGTCAGGAGAGAGAATGCAGCTTTAACACATGAAGCTTGGACTTCTATACAACCAGAGGAGTCGCCCCCTGGTGGTCAGGAGAGAGAATGCAGCTTTAACACATGAAGCACAGACTTCTATACAACCAGAGGAGTCGCCCCCTGATGGTCAGTAGAGAAAATGCAGATTTAAGACATGAAGCATAGACTTCTATACAACCAGAGGAGTCGCCCCCTGGTGGTCAGGAGAGAGAATGCAGCTTTAACACAAGAAGCATATACTTCTATACAACCAGAGGAGTCGCCCCCTGGTGGTCAGTAGAGAGAATGCAGATTTAAGACATGAAGCATAGACTTCTATACAACCAGAGGATTCGCCCCCTGGTGGTCAGGAGAG
>NC_136607.1:20897599-20942599 GCF_910589615.1 Taurulus bubalis
AGAGGCCTCTGATTGGACAGGAAGCGGACACACACACACACACACACACACACACACACACACCCTGCAGCTCGTCCATCAGGACGTTTGTGTTCTCATGCAGAGTCTCGTTCATCTGGAGTTTCCTGAACCGTGAAACTCTCCGGCTGTAGAGTTCGTTACCTTCGTCTCCATGGAGACGGGAACCCTCGTCCATCGTGTTCTGCTCACCGGGTCGCGTTCCAGACGTTCCCTCTGCGTGTTCCATCTCATCCTGGCTTCATAATAACTTCCTAATAACTTCATAATAACACTTTACACTTCCTGAGACGTGAAGGCGGGTCGTGTGCAGAGGGGGACAGACAGTCTTTGTGCTGCTAGGGTGGGGATCAGGTCTAATGACACACACACACACACACACACACACACACACACACACACACACACACACACACACACACACACACACTTTGACTCGCAGTGAGCTCCATTCATAATTCATGCTTTACACGATTGTTGTTTTTCTTTTTCTAAAACCTACAAATCCTGAGAAAAATAACCTCCTGATGTCTCTTGAAGACTCAGTAGACCTCTAAGGCCTGAACCAGACCCTGATCAGGTCTTCAGTAGACCTCTAAGGGCCTGAACCAGACCCTGATCAGGTCTTCAGTAGACCTCTAGGGCCTGAACCAGACCCTGATCAGGTCTTCAGTAGACCTCTAGGGCCTGAACCAGACCCTGATCAGGTCTTCAGTAGACCTCTAAGGGCCTGAACCAGACCCTGATCCAGGAGATCAACAGAAGCTGCTTTCTGAAGTCTGTTTACACCAAAACGCTCACATGTTGTTGTGTGATGATAATAAGGGTTATGAGGTGTGTGTGTGTGTGTGTGTGTGTCCAGGTCAGAGTGAGGAGTCAGCAGAGGGAGTGCAGACACTGGACGGTACGGTGGAGCCAGAGAGACAAACATTCAATCATCAAATGTTTGATGTGAAACAATCAGAGGAGAGAGGCTCAGACAGCGATGTGCACGAGGTGCCTTGAGGTCAGAAGGGCGGAGACTAACTCACCTTCTGACCGTCAGAGCCAATCAGATTGCAAATAATAAATGAGATGAAATAACTTTGAGGTAAACGGGACGTCTTCTGTGTCGAATGATCCTGAGGGCTGGAGGAGCTCGTCTGCTCCTGCAAAGCAGCGCTTGCTACTTTCTAGTGATCAGAATAAATAAATGATCAGAACCAGAGGCGTGTTGTTCTGAATTCCTCTGGAGGCTCGACCAGACATCAATAAAGACTCATGACTTCAGACAGCAGGTCTGACCTCACATGGACGTTAAAGCCCAGAGCTACATGATGCTGTACAGTCACACTTCCAGCTGTGATCCACTGAGCGTCTCCACATCTGGTTCAGCTCAGACCTCTGGACCCGACCTCGTCCAGGACCAGGTCTGACCCGACCTCGTCCAGGTCTGACCCGACCCCGTCCAGGTCTGACCCGACCCCGTCCAGGACCAGGTCTGACCCGACCCCGTCCAGGACCAGGTCTGACCCGACCTCGTCCAGGTCTGACCCGACCTCGTCCAGGTCGGGTCAGACCTCGTCCAGGACCAGGTCTGACCCGACCTCGTCCAGGACCAGGTCTGACCCGACCTCGTCCAGGTCTGACCCGACCTCGTCCAGGTCTGACCCGACCTCGTCCAGGTCGGGTCAGAGATACAAAACAACAACAAAGAGAAACAAGTGACACAATGACTACAAAAAGATAGAAAGAGAACTGAAACAAACACTAAAGACACACTAAATGTATTGTAGAACCCCAACGAGACACAAAACAACCACAAAGAGACAAAAGCATCAAAAGAGACACGAAACAAAGAGAAGAACAACTCTGTGGATTATTTATTTATCTGGATCTGAAATGTATTTTATTTTTATTTAAAGCTGTAATCTCAGAGACAGACATCTCAAATACAGAAATGGTCCTTTTTTAAATCTCATTTCATAAAACAAATACAGACACGTGTGTAAAATCACTGGATAAATTCCATCAGTTAGCAACACGTTGACGATTCAAGATTAGTTTCTTTATTGATGACGGAGAGCAGAGAAGAGAGGCAGCTAATGACGCCATCGCTGAGCTGGTTGAGCATATTTAGAGGAGGAGGAGGAGGAGGAGGAGGAAGAGGAAGAGGAAGAGGAGTCCTCTATCATCGGTGCACACATGTGCGACAGCAGACGCTCTCTGAGATAAGGAGACGCTCCTGTTCTCCACTTCAGAGAGAAGCTCGGTGGGAAACTCACGATAATGGTGAACAGGAAATGATGTCATGGTCAAAAGAGGAAGGATGGAGACGTGTTCATCAGATAAATATCCTAGTTGTCTAGTGGAGGATTTAAGGGCAGACAGGAAGGAGACGTGTGAGGAAACACAGAAGCCTCCAATGAATGAGTTGCACTACATGTGTCGATGTCAAAGGAACAAGACACACACGTGTACAATGATTTATGTTTTTATATGTAGCTTATATATTTAAAGGATTAATCTGTCGGCTGTTCCAGAGCAGAGAGGACGACGAGGTTTCAGTCAGCAGCTCAGTGAGGCTAACATGCTAACATGCTAATGTTGCACATCTTAGTTTAGAGTTAGTTCTCCCCCTTATCTCCCCACCTAACGGCCTCCTTCTCCCCCTTATCTCCCCCTCTGCCTCGTCCTCTTTCGTCCTCTTTCACCCCCTTATCTCCCACTCTCTCTCCCTCCCTCTGCGTGTCTCTTGTACCTGAGTATTTCTACACAGTAGTACTACTACCTTTTTATCCGAGTACTGTAATACTCTGAATTACGTAAAAATTAAGTTCCTCCACGAGAGGGAGGCAGTGAGACACTGAGGAGTCCGTCTGCCTTTAAAATACCAACGAAGAAGAAGAAAAGGAGGAAGCACAAACGGCTCTGACGCGGACCAATCAGAGCTCACCATCCCGCTGCCTAGTGACGAGCGACCAATAGGAAGCTTCTCCGTGAGCGCGGCTCTGTTTGTTGTGGTGCTGCTATCAGAGATATCCGAGAGTTTAGCGGCAATAACGTGTCGTTTTATCGGTTTAACGTTCTTCAATCCTCCCGAGATGAGCCTGTCTCTCAGGTAAAGCCTCTCTCTCTCCTGCCGGTGTTGATTTAACAACACGACCGGTGTTAATGCTCCAGGGCGTTACTACCGGTAGCATGTTCAGCTAGCTAGCTAGCTGCTGCTGCAGCTTCTTACGTCCAACTATTTATTTAATTATTCATATACATTTTATTTAAAGTTTTGAATGCAGGGTTTTAGTATTTGCAGAGTGTTGTACTCAAATATGTGAAGAAACTGATTACCTGAGTCTGTTAGCTATGAGTCTGTTAACTAGTCTGTTAGCTATGTGTCTGTTAGCTATGAGTCTGTTAATTATGAGTCTGTTAACTAGTCTGTTAGCTATGAGTCTGTTAATTATAAGTCTGTTAACTAGTCTGTTAGCTATGAGTCTGTTAGCTATGAGTCTGTTAGCTATGAGTCTGTTAACTATGAGTCTGTTAGCTATGAGTCTGTTAGCTATGAGTCTGTTAATTATGAGTCTGTTAACTAGTCTGTTAGCTATGAGTCTGTTAGCTATGAGCCTGTTATCTATGAGCCTGTTAGCTATGAGTCTGTTAGCTATGAGTCTGTTAATTATGAGTCTGTTAACTAGTCTGTTAGCTATGAGTCTGTTAGCTATGAGTCTGTTAACTATGAGTCTGTTAGCTATGAGTCTGTTAGCTATGAGTCTGTTAATTATGAGTCTGTTAACTAGTCTGTTAGCTATGAGTCTGTTAGCTATGAGCCTGTTATCTATGAGCCTGTTAGCTATGAGCCTGTTAGCTATGAGCCTGTTAGCTATGAATCTCTTAGCTATGAGTCTGTTAATTATGAGTCTGTTAGCTATGAGTCTGTTAACACAACTGGTCTGTTAATTGGTCTGTTAACAGTATGTTAACTGGTCTGTGCCTTCAGGACTGACCCTGCAGACAGAAGCAGACGCCAGAAGAGGAGAGAGCTGACGGAGGATCAGAAGCATGAGATCAAAGAAGCCTTCGATCTGTTCGACACCGACAAAGATAAAGAGATCGACTACCACGAGCTGAAGGTGAGACACACACACACACTCTCACCTTAAACACACGCGTGGGAAATAGATTATAAATTAGATGGTAAAACAATCCCAATATGTAATTTCATATCTTGATGTTTATCACGCTATAGCAGGTTTTCTAGTAATGAAAATAAGTTTTTGTATTCTCTTACAAAGGAAAAGTATTTTCATTAATTTACAACATTAACAGCTTAAAGGAGATGATATAGAAAATACATATCAATATTCACTGAACATGTTGACACAAATACAGTCATCAGGTTGAGGAGACAGTTTGGTTCAGACCAGCTGAATTCTCAACGTTTAGTTAGTGTGTTTAGACAATAACAAGAACTATCTGGTGACATGAGTTCATGGCCTCACAGATCAGGATATGAATGAGTTACTTTGTGCTCAGCGTAAACTAAACGTCCTCTGATGTTCATGTGGAGCTGTCATGCTCTGTTCTCCCACCAGGTGGCGATGCGTGATGTGTTCATGATGTAGGTGTCATAGTCTGTTCTCCCACCAGGTGGCGATGCGTGATGTGTTCATGATGTAGGTGTCATAGTCTGTTCTCCCACCAGGTGGCGATGCGTGCGCTGGGCTTTGAGGTGAAGAAGGTGGACGTTCTGAAGATCCTGAAGGACTATGACCGGGAGGGGAGTGGGAAAATATCCTTTGAGGATTTCAACCAAGTCGGTGAGTTCAGAAGGACAATAGATGTCATGTGACCAGAAGGACAATAGATGTCATGTGACCAGAAGGACAATAGATGTCATGTGACTAGAAGGACAGTAGATGTCATGTGACCAGAAGGACAGTAGATGTCATGTGACCAGAAGGACAGTAGATGTCATGTGACCAGAAGGACAATAGATGTCATGTGACTAGAAGGACAGTAGATGTCATGTGACCAGAAGGACAGTAGATGTCATGTGACCAGAAGGACAGTAGATGTCATGTGACCAGAAGGACAATAGATGTCATGTGACTAGAAGGACAGTAGATGTCATGTGACCAGAAGGACAGTAGATGTCATGTGACTAGAAGGACAATAGATGTCATGTGACCAGAAGACAATAGATGTCATGTGACTAGAAGGACAGTAGATGTCATGTGACTAGAAGGACAATAGATGTCATGTGACCAGAAGGACAGTAGATGTCATGTGAGGGTCCAGATAGAACCAGGACCCATGTGCCCTCATGCCCCCCAGTGAGCGGCCGCATGCTGGCCCGGGACCCCCAGGAGGAGATCCTGAAGGCCTTCAAGCTGTTTGACGACGACGAGACCGGAACCATCGGCCTGAGGAACCTCAGGAGAGTCGCTCGAGAGCTCGGGGAGGACGTGAGCGACGAGGAGCTGCGGGGCATGATCACGGAGTTTGATGCCGACGGGGACGGAGAGAGTATGTACTAGTACTAGTATTATGTTGTATTAGTACTACGAGTAGTTTTATGATGTATTAGTACTAGTATTATGTTGTATTAGTACTACGAGGAGCTGCGGGGCATGATCCACGAGTTTGATGCCGACGGGGACGGAGAGAGTAGGTGTTAGTACTACGAGTAGTATTACGTTGTATTAGTACTACAACTAGGAGTAGTATTATGTTGAAGTATACAATCTTTTACAAGATTCCAGTTCAACTTCATCTGTTCTCACAAGAAGTTCAATATTTCTACTTCACTGGACAAAATTATTATCACCGTTATTTCTTTAGGGACGGAATATTTTTCCTCTCATTTAGCTTCTTTAATATATAGTCGGGCAGGAAACAGTATATATATATATATATATATATATATATATATATTTACTGTTTTTAATATATTATAATATAATAAATTATTATAATATATTTACTGTTTTTAATATATTATAATATAATAAATTATTATAATATATTTACTGTTGACTCAGCTCTACCCAGACCTGGTCCACCAAGTCCGGGTAAGGGTCTGAGACCTCCATGGGGGTCCCGTCACTTTGGTGGGACCCGGACCAGGTCTGCTAAGTCCTGTTTTTATATATATATATATATATATATATATATATATATATATTTACTGTTTCCTGCCATTTTTTAGACTTTTAAATGAACCGTTTAATTGACTAAATAACCTTTATGTGAGTTAATGATGTAAATAAAAAGACCGTTCTGACGTTCCAGTAAACCCGGAGGAGTTCCACGCCATCATGACCGGAGAGTCCTGACGAAGACGAGGACGAGCGTGTCTTCCTCTCGAGGGTCCGACGTGGAACCGGAAGAACCGGAAGAACCGGCTTCTCATCGGACTCGCTCCTCGTGAAAAGACTTCCTGCTGCGTTCTCCGTCTTCCCTGGAGAAGATTGTTGTTGTGACGTCGCTTCAGATCTCAACTTCCCCTCAAAGTGGAGAATATTCAAGGAATGTTGTTGTTGTTGTTGTTGTTGTTTCCACATCGATCACAGACAGGAGGAAAAGTGAGTCTTTCACAAACATTGCATCCTGGTCCGTTTGACTCGTTGTATTTTGTATTTTGCAGCGTGAACGTTTGCGTGTGATATTTATTCTGTATAATAAATAAATGGTTCTGAACGCTTCATTTATCTTTAGTTTCACCTCAAAACCTCTTCGCCCCCGAAAGGGTTTTGCAAAAGTCATAAAACACAAAGTAGATGTCTCAAATAAAGCGGAAGTGTCGTAGAGTTTCGGTCTCCTTGTAGTTCTGCATGAATTTGTGTCTTTGTGGTCTTTTTGTCGTTATTTTGTGTCTCTTTGTAGATGATTTGTGTTTCTTTTTAGTTTTTCTCTTTATCGTTGTTTTGAAGATATTTGTTGTCTTTGTTGGTTTCTTTGTGTGTTTGTTGTTGTTTTGCATGACTTTGTGGTCACTGATAAAGCCAGTGCCCTCCGCTGGTATTTATCAACATTTACGTAGACGCTCTAATATTTCTGATGATATAAAATAAGAACTTAGCTGAACCGTAGTGACAATAAGTGTATTTATTTAAATACACATCATCTGTGTTGATCCGTCCTGCAGTTCTGTACTCGGCCACCAGAGGGAGACGCTCTCTCACGATGCTGAAGCTACAGTCATGACGACACCGGACAGCTGATCAGAAGAGTCTGTTCATGGATCAGAGAGGTTCCTTTGGAGAGTTTCACTTCAATCTGTAAAGGTTTATCATTTTGTTGCTTGCAGTGATTCCAAGAAGTGATGATGAAGAGCAGCTGATGATGAAGAGCAGCTGTATGTCTGATGTCAACGTCAACAAATGACATCACTGCTTCAAATGATTAAAGGGAACCTTTTCTCTCTGGTGTTTAAAACCATGATGATGATGATGATGATGAATGTGTTGAAATAATAAAGTGAGATGCAGAATACGACCACAGTTTATCACAAACATTCATCATCACATAAAGGAACACTTCATCCTTCAGTTTATCACAAACATTCATCATCAACACATAAAGGAACACTTCATCCTTCAGTTTATCAGTAAAAAGTACATAATTTAGCTCTGGGCTATAGTACAGTAAACAGTACAAATGAAGTGGAGATGTACAAAGTAGCAGATCAAAGTGAAGTACCTTTAAATGTGTTCTGAAGTGCAGTACTTGAGTACATGTACTTTGTGTGCAGCGCGTTGAGGCTGAAGGCTGTTGATGCTCAGGGATCTGGTCTGGGATCTGGTCTGGGATCAGACTCAGACTCGCTCTCTGGCACATGCTCAGCTGTCGGCTCTCTGGACCGGAGCGGCGCTCCAGGAATAACTCGCCCGGTTCCTCCCCGGTGACAACCTCCACGTCGCCCCCTTGTGGTCTTCCCGGCCGGACGACTTCTGCGTTCGCTCGTAATCGTCTGTGTTTGATGAGACTTCTATAAATACGCCCGCAGGCTGATCTACGGTCAGTTTGATCAGCGGAGGATTCACATGTAGACGAGCCAATGGGAAGACGAGAGAACTTTGATGTTTTACTCTGATTACTTTTGTTTACTTCCCTCATTACTTGCAGGAACGACGGAGAAGGAAGTACTTTAACGAATTAAGCTGCATTCTCTCTCCTGACCACCAGGGGGAGACTCCTCTGGTTGTAGGGGGAGACTCCTCTGGTTGTATAGAAGTATATGCTTCATGTGTTAAAGCTGCATTCTCTCTCCTGACCAGCAGGGTGAGACTCCTCTGGTTGTATAGAAGTCTATGCTTCATGTGTTAAAGCTGCATTCTCTCTCCTGACCACCAGGGGGAGACTCCTCTGGTTGTATAGAAGTATATGCTTCATGTGTTAAAGCTGCATTCTCTCTCCTGACCAACAGGGGGAGACTCCTCTGGTTGTAGGGGGAGACTTCTCTTGTTGTATAGAAGTCTATGCTTCATGTGTTGAAAGCTGCATTCTCTCACCTGACCACCAGGGGGAGACTCCTCTGGTTGTATAGAAGTCTATGCTTCATGTGTTAAAGCTGTTTAACACATAGAAGTTCTACTTCTAGTCCTGATGGTTCTGATTGCAGAGAGGAGCAGAACTTTTATTTTGAAAACCAAGACCAGAGAAAGTAAAACTGTGAAGAAGATCACAGGAGGAAGATGTCAGTCTGCAGGATGTTTATGAGTCAGCTGGGAGGATGACGCCTGTGTCCAGGGGGCGTGGCCTCTGACCCCTCCCCATGGGCGTGGCCTCTGACCCCTCCCCATGGGCCTAATAACCTAGTTACTTCAAAAAGTCAACAAGGTAAAGGAAGAGGAGGAGGACATGAGGAGGAAGAGGAGGACGGCATGAGGAAGAGGAGGAGGAGGAGGAGGAGGAGGAGGAGGCGTGCCTGTGGCTGTGAGGATCGTTCACTATGCCTGGCAGTCGGTGAAGAGGGATCAGTTTACACATCTTCAGGCTTTCACAGTAACTTTATCTCCAGCTGCTCAACAGACTGTAGTACTAATACACTGAGTACAATACACAAGTATTCACTTCCTCTACTGTAGTACTAATACACTGAGTACAATACACAAGTATTCACTTCCTCTACTGTAGTACTAATACACTGAGTACAATACACAAGTATTCACTTCAGGGTCCTCCCCCTGGTTCCAGGCAGCCATGAATCCATGGAAAAAGAAAGTAGAGTTAGTAATGTGCATTGAAGAGACAATCACATCAGCACCTGAACACTACACACAGGAAAGGAGGAGAGGAGAGGAGAGGAGAGGAGAGGAGAGGAGGAGAGGAGAGGAGAGGAGAGGAGAGGAGAGGAGAGGAGAAGAGAGGAGAGGAAAGGAGAGGAGAGGAGAAGAGGAGAGGAGAGGAGAGGAGAGGAGGAGAGGAGAGGAGAGGAGAGGAGGAGAGGAGAGGAGAGGAGAGGAGAGGAGAGGAGAGGAGGAGAGGAGAGGAGGAGAGGAGAGGAGAGGAGAGGAGAGGAGAGGAGAGGAGAGGAGGAGAGGAGAGGAGAGGAGAGGAGGAGAGGAGAGGAGAGGAGAGGAGAGGAGAGGAGGTGAGGAGGAGAGGAGAGGAGAGGAGAGGAGGAGAGGAGAGGAGAGGAGAGGAGAGGAGAGGAGGAGAGGAGAGGAGAGGAGAGGAGAGGAGAGGAGAGGAGAGGAGAGGAGAGGAGGAGAGGAGAGGAGGAGAGGAGAGGAGAGGAGAGGAGAGGAGAGGAGAGGAGAGGAGGTCTCAGGTGGCTGAAGGTTAGTTTGGGCCTCCAGACGGACCAGAACCAGAAGAATTCCCTGACAGCAAAAATTGGCCGTAATTCAATTTTGGCCGGCGTCCTGCAGACCGGATGAAGTAGAAACAATAACTCTTCCTCCTCCTCCTCCTCCTCCTCCTCCTCCTCCTCCTCCTCCTCCCCTCACTTCCTCTAAACGGGGAGGAGCACATTTCTTATTCAGGAGGTCGAGCAGGGATGCAAACCAACGGTGGTGGAGATTAAAACACGTAACTTAATTTAACACAGCGGAACGTTTCCTTTATACCGTCTACGTCTCTGGTGGCGACCTGTCAATCACCTTTAGCCCCGCCCTAAAGTGTCCCCTGCTTTATGGTCTGTTTGACTCTAAATGACCATAATCTACTAAATGAACATCATGCTGTATTGAAGAAGACTTGAAACTAGAGATTGAGACATAAACTCATGTTTACAATGTTTACTGAGGGAATAAATCAAGAGAAGTAGAGTCATTTATATAGACTTCTATACAACCAGAGGAGTCACCCCCTGGTGGTCAGGAGAGAGAATGCAGCTTTAACACATGAAGCATAGACTTCTATACAACCAGAGGAGTCGCCCCCTGGTGGTCATTTTCTCGTAGACTTCTTCTTCTTCTGTGGTTTCTTTGGGCTCTTCAGTGACTCGAGGAACTCTCTCCTGACGGGAGCAGACAGCTGAGACTAATCCTCCGGCCCGGCAGATGCTCGGTGATATCTAGGACAAACTCGGCGGTTTGATCTCTCTCTCAGTCCCTCTCTCTCTTTTTCTCTCTCTCTCTCTCTCTCTCTCTCTCTCTCTCAGTCCCTCTCTCTCTCTCTCTCTCTCTCTCTCTCTCTCTCAGTCCCTCTTTCTCTCTCTCTCTCTCTGTCTCTCTCTCTCAGTCCCTCTCTCTCTCTCTCTCTCTCTCTCTCTCTCTCTCTCTCTCTCTCTCTCTCTCTCTGGATGTAATGTGTAGAGCTGTTGGTGTTTGGTTCAGTAATCCTGGGCTCTTACCCCGAGGCCCACGGAGGCCCTGAGTGTCAGCAACACATTTTTCTCCGCCAGACACACACACACACACACACACACACACACACACACACACACACACACACACACACACACACACACACACACACACACACAGGCAGCATCTATGACACCTCAGAGCTAAATATACGGCGAGGGACAACGACAGGTGACCGGGCTTCTCCACAGACCGGCCCGGACACAGGAGGTCACCGGGTGTGAGTGTGTGTGTGTGTGTGTGTGTGTGTGTGTGTGTGTGTGTGTGTGTGTGTGTGTGTGTGTGTGTGTGTGTGTGGGCGTGGTGTGTGAGCCTCAGGGTCTGATGCTTGTAGACGACCTCGGCTCTTTGTGGACTGATCTCAGATCCAAACGCAACCCAGTTCCTGGGTCCCCCCTCTTCTCTAAGCCAGCTGGTCTGGCTTAATACCACTTCTTCACTTCTTCACCTCTTTACCTCTTTCTTTCTATCTTTCTTTCTATCTTTCTATCTATCTTTCACTCTCTTGTTTTAAAAAAGAGAGAATCCTTTCTTGTTTGACACAAGGGATCGGCTGAGCAGAACCCACAGCTGGAGCTGCTGGGGAACCTTCCAGGTGAAGACGGAACCGGAACCCAAAGGTGAGGGAGAACTTGGAATATTGGAATATTGGAATCTTGCTAAATATTTATGGAGGGAAGAAGAAAACATGCAAACTGAGTTCTGAGTTAGATTAAAGCCAGACCGGTACCGTCTCTGACCACTTGGGGGCAGCAGAAACAAGCTGGAAACACCAGCTGGACTTTTTGTTTTATATTTATTTATTCGACGTGTAGCAGCAACTTTATAATTTATGTTTTTTGGCATTTTTCTGGCCGCTCAACAAATATAAGTCAGATATTCGGTCTCTTTTGTCTGTTTTTGGTCTCCAACACATTCTGTGTAAATATGTCTTTAGTTGCTATATGTTCACCAGCTGGTCTCTGATGCCGATATTCATATGTAGGTATTAATCAGTTAATAATCTTTCTGTCTGTTTCGTTTTGTTTTAAGATAAGTAAACATTTTTAACACTTTTAAACACTTATAATAAAACGTTGCTCGTTTGAGCCCTCTGGTGGTCAAACCATGAAACACGTTGTGTGGACTGTTTGTGTTTGTTATGAAAAGGTTTTTAAATATTTGTCAAATTAATTTAAAACGTGTTTTCTGAACTTAGGTTTTTTGTGAATTAATTATTGAAGCTGGATTTATCTGAATTTTGTCATTTTAAATGCTTTTTAAAATGTGTTTTTACAATTTAAGTCATATTTTCATATTTAATTTACATAAAGCTATTTTTTACTTATGGTGTTAATTAATTATTATATCTCCAGCTTGTGTCATCATTTATGTCTTTAAGTTATTTGAAAATAGAACAAATTACTTTGAATATATTTGGCATTAACTATTAAATGTAAATGTCTATGAGTTTAATGTCAGATCACAGATTATGTATTTAAATTGAATAAATCTGATCCATGAACAGTCATTTTGAAATATTTAGTTTAGTTGAATCAGAAACGGAAATTTGGAGAATTTAAAGAATAATTAAGAAAATGCAGAAGCATTTTTTTTTAAACTCCCTTTTTAATAATATGAAAAACAATAATGAGTCAAAACTTTGTGTTGTTTGTGTCACTACCTGCTATTATAACAGTAATTAAGTAACAGCAGGAATATATTAATGAGTATTATAATTAATGTGAATATTTTTATTCTAAATGTTTCTTGACTCTTTAGTCACATTTCTCTTCTGAGGAAACTTTCCTCCTGAGTTTCAGATAATTAACTTCCGGTTCCGTCCGCTGGGAGGCAGTGTTGAGCCAGTTAGCCTCTGAACCTGTTGAAACGTCACACAACGTTTCATAATTAAAACTCAAAATAAAAGTTCTTCTCAACAACAATTCACTTTTATTGGGTTTATTTTCTTCAACCTTTTTTTTTTTTTCTCCACACAAAATATCTCATATTCTTTTCTTCTGTGTGTGTGTGTGTGTGTGTGTGTGTGTGTGTGTGTGTGTGTGTGTGTGTGTGTGTGTGTGTGTGTGTGTGTGTGTCGTCCAGGTGCTCGCTGACGCGCGTGAGGAGCGCGCGCGCTGCAGAGACTGAACCGCTGGCCGGAGACGCGCAGAGGAAGTCACGCGCAGAGGTGAGCTGCTCTTATGTGCTCGGGACAGCGTGGCTCTACTGTGCGCGCACGTGTGTGTGCGTGTGTATGCGTGTATGTGTGTGTATTTGTGTGTGTGCTGCGGAGCGTGCGGACTGACAACAGGAAAGCAGCGCGGGTCTGCGGGTCTCCTCCTCACACGAGACCGAGCTCTGCGCCCAGAAGCACAACTCTGTCCCCGCTTCTGCGCTTCTTCTCCCCGGAGCTGGAGCTTCTGTCCCCGCTGCTAGAGCTTCTGTCCCCGCTGCTAGAGCTTCTGTCCCCGGCGCTGGAGCTTCTGTCCCCGGCGCTGGAGCTTCTGTCCCCGGCGCTGGAGCTCTGTCCTCGGGCTCGCTGCGCAGCGCGGACCGGTCCGCGGAGCTGGAACACCTTCCGGGCTTTTGGAGCCGCGGTGCCATGTGAGGAATAAGAGTTTAGTTTCTACTGCAACTCGGTAAGGAGGAGACTGAGCTGGAGGAAGAGCTCCGATGGTTCTTTATTATTATTATGGTTATCATCATGCTGTTCTTCAGATATTATTCAGTTTCATCTCTGCTGGGAAAACAACAAAAACAACAAAACAATGCAGCACTTTAACAATGTGAGACCAATAGGGACAATAAGGTGATTGGGTCTATAGAAAAGCACATTATTAAGTATTATTATATAATATAAGGTGATAACGATGTATTAGAATATAATCAGGAGCTTTAATAACAGTAATACTTCTAGACTGCAGATTTAAAGTAGTGTTTTAAAGCAAAAATACATTCCAAAGATTTAGTTTGTGTTTTAAAACATTATTTTATGAACTTTATTTCATTATTTCATATTTAACGATATTAATTTTAGTAACGGCAGGGAATTTGCATTCTGTTAAATGTCAGTTTTTTCCGTAAAAATTAAGTCACCTAAATGTCAGAAATCTGATATATGAGAACAAATATGATGACAAAATAAATCAGAGCCATCAGGAGAGAAAGAGTAAAAGATCCTGAAGTTGACTCAGACAATGAAATCCCTGGATTCCTTTAAAGGGAAGAAATATAGAAACAAGTGAAGATTCTTAGCGGATATTTCTGCATCCATTCTCCCTCAGACATCTAAACTCATGTCATGTTGATGTCTGAGTTCAGCTCGTGAGAAGAGTCTTCTGAAGAGCTGCATGTGTGATGTCATCGGCGGCTGGTGAGCATGTGGTGGTGACTCAACCAAACCACAGCTCCAGCTTCCTCCATCATCATCATCATCATCATCATCATCATCATTATCAGCATCATCATCATGAGCATCATCATCATCAGCAGCAGCAGCAGCAGCGTTGGGTTCTTCAGCGTCGACGTCTCAGACGTCCGAAGACGACCGGCGTCCTGATCCGACGACACGCAGCAGCGTTGGGAATCGGTCCAGCTCTTCCTGCAAAACCTTCTCAACTGGACCTCGTGTTGCCTTCAGGGACCGAACTCTTTGTAGGCTTTGCATTGATTTTTACATCCCGTCATTGCCAACACACGATGGGAGTTTGTGGAACTTTCTCCCGTCTTTGGGGAAGCCGGCGGTCCGAGTTCCTCTCCGTCTGAAGAATCGCTATCGGAGCAAATTTTATATAAACGCCAAGTCGGTGAGACGTCTTCTTGCGTAATTTTACTCGCTGTTTACTATTCGTGGTTTATTCGCTTCATTCACGCTAGACGCGCCGGAGAGGGGGCGTGGCTTATCTCCTCCATAGTTTCTGATTCAACATGGCACCATTGGTGTCATTGGCGTCATTAGTGTCATTGGCGTCATTAGTGTCATTGGTATCATTGGCGTCATTAGCGTCATTGGCGTCATTGCGGTCATTGGCGTCATTGCGGTCATTGGCGTCATTAGTGTCATTGCGGTCATTGGCGTCATTGGCGTCATTGCGGTCATTGGTGTCATTGCGGTCATTGGCGTCATTAGTGTCATTGCGGTCATTGGCGTCATTGGCGTCATTGCGGTCATTGGTGTCAATGCGGTCATTGGCGTCATTAGTGTCATTGGTGTCATTGCGGTCATTGGCGTCATTTGCGTCATTGGCGTCATTGCGGTCATTGGCGTCATTGGCGTCATTGGCGTCATTGGTGTCATTGGCGTCATTGCGGTCATTGGCGTCATTGGCGTCATTGCGGTCATTGGTGTCATTGCGGTCATTGGCGTCATTAGTGTCATTGGTGTCATTGCGGTCATTGGCGTCATTAGCGTCATTGGCGTCATTGCGGTCATTGGCGTCATTGGCGTCATTGGCGTCATTGGTGTCATTGGCGTCATTGCGGTCATTGGCGTCATTAGTGTCATTGGTGTCATTAGCGTCATTGGCGTCATTGCGGTCATTGCGGTCATTGGCGTCATTGGCGTCATTGGCGTCATTGGTGTCATTGGCGTCATTGCGGTCATTGGCGTCATTAGTGTCATTGGCGTCATTAGTGTCATTGGCGTCATTGGCGTCATTGCGGTCATTGGTGTCATTGGCGTCATTGGCGTCATTGGCGTCATTGGCGTCATTGCGGTCATTGGTGTCATTGGTGTCATTGGCGTCATTGGCGTCATTGGCGTCATTGCGGTCATTGGTGTCATTGGTGTCATTGGCGTCATTGGCGTCATTGCGGTCATTGGCATCATTGGCGTCATTGCGGTCATTGGCATCATTGCCGTCATTGCGGTCATTGGCGTCATTGTATTATTGTGTTCTGTTGGAGGCTTCGTGACTGCATTCGGTAACAAGTCAAATAAATATGTTATTTTTATATTATTTTTTTAAATATGAAAAAATAAGTTCACTTCCATGTTTGAGAACGACAAAACGTTGGTTCTGTTGGGGACCATGAAGGGGATCTGACCCCCCCCCCCCGCCACACACACACACACACACACACACAGAGCAGCTGAGGACAGACGCTGACGGCCGTCTCTCTCCGTCTGAAAGTGTTTCGTTGCTTTGGGGTAAAAAGTTCATTCTTTTTCTTCTTCTTATTTTTGGAGCTTCGCTCTGCGGCTATAAATAGCAGCAGGTTTGTTCTCATGAGGGCGAGTCGAGTGGAGATCTGCTGTCATGCTGGAAGAAAAGATTCTACAGACGCAGATTTTCACCGTTTTATGTAATCGTCCTCAAACGTCTCTCGTCTGTTGGGCCTAAAATTCCCTGTTCTTCCTCTTCCTCCTCCTCTTCCTCTTCATGCTGAGTCTAAATTTAAACCTGGTGTGTGTTTTGTTTTCTATTTCCTGAAGCGACGTGTTAAATGGGACTCAGACTTCAGATGTTCTGGTGACGCTCTCCGGCCGGACATGTTGATCAAAGCATGAAGATCCTATGAAACATTTAAAATGCTGAAGCAGAGAACGCTTCCAGCGTCATTGGGGTCAGTTTACTGGTGTTGGTGGTTTAGGTTCTGTTGAGCATCTTCCTTCATCTTCCTTCATCTTCCTTCGGTCCCTCAGTTTAGTCTGAAGGAGCAGGAAACAGGTTCCTCTGTGAGAAATACCACAGAAGAAGAAGAAGAAGAAGAAGAAGAAGAAGAAGAAGAAGAAGAAGAAGAAGAAGAAATTTTAAGAAGAAGAGCATCATTCTACATTATTTTGGTCAAAGTTTTAAACGCTTAGTAAAAAAATGAATAAAAAATAACAGAATTTGACGGTCGTGTTGCGTAAGAAAGATCGTGATTTTAACTTCAAGTATTTTTCCGTAAATTTTAACGTAAAGTTAAAATAAGTCGACTTTGAGTTTTTGTTTCTCGCGGGACTCGAACACCGGTCTCCGAGTGAAAGTCCTGCGAGTTCGTAACGTAACGAACACCAAACAATCTGCAGGTTGCCTTTTTCTAAATATTTTTGATGAAGACAAGCAGCCTTTTCTTCGTATTCCTCTCACGCCTCCTCTTCCTCCTCTTCGTCTTCCTCTTCGACTACTGTGATGACGGCAGAGGGCTGCCAGGGAAACCTGCCGTGTGTGTGTGTGTGTGTGTGTGTGTGTGTGTGTGTGTGTGTACAGTTGACCCGCCAGCTCTTGAGCTCAGAACACGGGTCACACGGCGCCGCACAGGTCGCCTGTAAGCCGGTTCATCTGCTTCTCCTGCAGCAGATGTGTTGACGGCTAATAGAGAACTTCCTCGCAGCATTTAAAGAGGCTGAAGGGCTTTAAAGTGCCGACGGGCGAGAGGTCAGAGGTCAAAGGGTCAGAACCACACGGAGCGACTCGCACACATACACACACATGAGCTTATTGTAACTGGTTCATGAAAGTGACTGATGGAAGAGACGGCCCTTTAGAAGTGGGCTTATAGTTTGTGGATTGACGCCATGAAGCATTTAAGTTCGACTTTTCGGCCGTCGCCATCTTGTTTTTTTTGCAACCAGAAGTGACAAGAGTGGGCGGAGCTAAATACAACGAAAGTTGCCATAAAATACATTTTTAGGGCGTTTTTCTGGCAAGCGGTAAAAACTAAAAAAATTCAGCTTTCAAATGTGGTTTTCTGAAAAACCTCCAGATGTTTTTTTTGTGGCGAAGCCGAGCAGCCTGGTGGTTTCACTTCCTCCTAAACGCACGTGTGTGTGTGTGTGTGTGTGTGTGTGTGTGTGTGTGTGTGTGTGTGTGTGTGTGTGTGTGTGTGCGTGTTTTTAATTTAACCGTAATGTTTATGTTTGTGTGCTTTTTCAAGGAGACGGAGAGTTCTGTGGATTGAAAAGTGAAAAACCGTTGAGGACAAACAAAAGAACCAGAGAAGAAGAAGACGTTTGTGAAGAAGAAGAAGAAGAAGAAGAAGAAGAAGAAGAAGAAGAAGAAGATGGGGAGGAAAAAGATCCAGATCGCTCGGATTATGGACGAACGGAACCGACATGTAAGGAAACAAAACTCACTTAAACGTAAAAATTTCAAACTTCAGGCTTCATTAGCTTCATGCTTCATTAGCTTCATGAGCTTCATTAGCTTAATGAGCTTCATGCTTCATTAGCTTCATGAGCTTCATTAGCTTCATGAGCTTCATTAGCTTCAGGCTTCATGAGCTTCAGGCTTCATGAGCTTCAGGCTTCATTAGCTTCAGGCTTCATGAGCTTCAGGCTTCATGAGCTTCAGGCTTCATGAGCTTCAGGCTTCATTTGCTTCAGGTTTCATTAGCTTCAGGCTTCATGAGCTTCAGGCTTCATTAGCTTCATTAGCTTCAGGCTTCATGAGCTTCAGCCTTCATTAGCTTCATTAGCTTCAGGCTTCATTAGCTTCATTAGCATCAGGCTTCATTAGCTTCAGACTTTGTTAGCTTCAGGCTTCATGAGCTTCATTAGCTTCAGCCTTCACTAGCTTTAGGCTTCATTAGCTTCATTTGCGTCAGGCTTCATTAGCATCATACTTTGTTAGCTTCAGGCTTCATGAGCTTCATTAGCTTCAGCCTTCATTAGCTTCAGGCTTCATTAGCTTCATTAGCATCAGACTTTGTTAGCTTCAGGCTTCATTAGCTTCATTAGCTTCAGGTCTGTAGTTGTTCAAAAACGCTGCTGAGAAACACAGAGTGAAAATATGGCGGGAAATGATGAGACCAGATGTCTTTAAATCAACCATATATGAATCCAGCAACATGTTATTGTTCTATTTATTGTGCGCTGTCCGACTTTACAAATAGATTTTATATTTGATAAAATATTAAACCTATTTTGATTTGTGGTTTCCCTCTCATCTGATTTAGTGAATAACCGTTAGATGCAGTTCTCTTCTTCTTTGTCTAAACCTTTCAGCTCAAACTTCAGACTCACCAACACAACACCAGCTTCCTCACGCTGCAGATGTCATGTGACTCGCCGGCTCAGTGCGGAGATGACTTATTGTCAATGAGGGCTTGTGTGTGTGTGTGTGTGTGTGTGTGTGTGTGTGTGTGTGTGTGTGTGTGTGTGTGTGTGTGTGTGTGTGTGTGTGTGTGTGTGAACACTCAAGTCTTATCTGGGGGAGCGGTTCCTCCACTTCCTGTTTTGACAGGAAGTAGAGGAACATGTGCTTCCTGACCCCGGTTAGCGGGCAAGGGTCTGACTCCGTCACTGGACTGCTTGATGCCGTACGCATGTTTATGATGCTTCATCTTTGAAGACTGGTTTTAAACTACAATGCTGCTTATTATAACGTTGCTCACATTACAAACTCTTACAACTTAATTGCAGACATATTGGAAGAATATCACAATAAATAAAAAAAGGTCCAACAAACAAACAAAGCAATCAGACGATCAGTTTGGAATCAAACCTTCGGGCTAATTACACTTATTTAGCAGAGAATATGAAGCTGAAACTCAGATTTTAACCCCAGCTGTGAACATAAACATCCATCTGAGTGACTTCCTGCTTCAGTGCTTCAGCGTCGACCGTCAGTGTTTACAGAAGCGCCCACGCAGTCTTTTCTGAGCAATGAGGAATTATTTTTACACATCATTTTCAGAAATAAAAGGAACTGGCACAAAATACAAGTCGTGATTCACAGTTTCCTCCGACTTCAGGCTAGTTTCCTTTATTCCAGTGGAGTATTGAAAATCCATCAGCCGGCTCTTGAAACCTTCGTGAGGCAAAGATCCGTCACGATGAACGCGTGCCGTGCGTGTAGCTTAATTATTCACATGTGTTTAGCTTCATTATTTACATGTGTTTAGCTTAATTATTCACATGTGTTTAGCTTCAATATTCACGTGTGTTTAGCTTAATTATTCACGTGCGTTTAGCTTAATTATTTACGTGCGTTTAGCTTAATTATTTACGTGCGTGTAGCTTAATTATTCACGTGCGTTTAGCTTAAATATTCATGTGCGTTTAGCTTAATTATTTACGTGCGTTTAGCTTAATTATTCACGTGCGTTTAGCTTAATTATTTACGTGCGTGTAGCTTAATTATTCACGTGCGTTTAGCTTAAATATTCACGTGCGTTTAGCTTAATTATTCACGTGCGTTTAGCTTAATTATTCACATGTGTTTAGCTTAATTATTTACATGTGTTTAGCTTAATTATTTACGTGCGTTTAGCTTAATTATTCACATGTGTTTAGCTTAATTATTTACATGTGTTTAGCTTAATTATTCACATGCGTTTAGCTTAATTATTTACGTGCGTTTAGCTTAATTATTCACGTGCGTTTAGCTTAATTATTCACGTGCGTTTAGCTTAATTATTCACGTGCGTTTAGCTTCAATATTCACGTGCGTTTAGCTCAATCATTCACGTGCGTTTAGCTTAATTATTTACATGTGTTTAGCTTAATTATTTACGTGTGTTTAGCTTAATTATTTACATGTGTTTAGCTTCATTATTCACGTGTGTTTAGCTTCATTATTTACATGTGTTTAGCTTCATTATTTACATGTTTAGCTTAATTATTCACATGCGTTTAGCTTCATTATTTACATGTGTTTAGCTTAATTATTCACATGCGTTTAGCTTCAATATTCACGTGCGTTTAGCTTAATTATTCACGTGCGTTTAGCTTAATTATTTACGTGCGTTTAGCTTAATTATTTACGTGCGTGTAGCTTAATTATTCACGTGCGTTTAGCTTAAATATTCAGGTGCGTTTAGCTTAATTATTCACGTGCGTTTAGCTTCAATATTCACGTACGTTTAGCTTAATTATTCACGTGCGTTTAGCTTAATTATTCACATGTGTTTAGCTTAATTATTTACATGTGTTCAGCTTTATTATTTACGTGCGTTTAGCTTAATTATTCACATGTGTTTAGCTTAATTATTTACATGTGTTTAGCTTAATTATTCACATGCGTTTAGCTTAATTATTTACGTGCGTTTAGCTTAATTATTCACGTGCGTTTAGCTTCAATATTCACGTGCGTTTAGCTCAATCATTCACATGCGTTTAGCTTAATTATTTACATGTGTTTAGCTTAATTATATACGTGTGTTTAGCTTAATTATTTACATGTGTTTAGCTTCATTATTCACGTGTGTTTAGCTTCATTATTTACATTTGTTTAGCTTAATTATTTACGTGTGTTTAGCTTAATTATTCACGTGCGTTTAGCTTCTTTATTCACTTGCGTTTAGCTTCATGATTCACGTGCGTTTAGCTACATTATTCACGTGCGTTTAGCTTCATGATTCACGTGCGTTTAGCTTCATTATTCACGTGCGTTTAGCTTCATTATTCACGTGTGTTTAGCGTCATTATTCACGTGCGTTTAGCTTCATTATTCACGTGCGTTTAGCTTCTTTATTCACGTGTGTTTAGCTTCATTATTCACGTGCGTTTAGCTTCTTTATTCACGTGCGTTTAGCTTCTTTATTCACGTGTGTTTAGCTTCATTATTCACGTGCGTTTAGCTTCTTTATTCACTTGCGTTTAGCTTCATGATTCACGTGCGTTTAGCTTCATGATTCACGTGCGTTTAGCTTCATGATTCACGTGCGTTTAGCTTCATGATTCACGTGCGTTTAGCTTCATTATTCACGTGTGTTTAGCTTCTTTATTCACGTGCGTTTAGCTTCTTTATTCACGTGCGTTTAGCTTCTTTATTCACGTGCGTTTAGCTTCTTTATTCACGTGCGTTTAGCTTCTTTATTCACGTGCGTTTAGCTTCATTATTCACGTGTGTTTAGCTTCTTTATTCACGTGCGTTTAGCTTCTTTATTCACGTGCGTTTAGCTTCATTATTCACGTGCGTTTAGCTTCTTTATTCACGTGTGTTTAGCTTCATGATTCACGTGCGTTTAGCTTCATTATTCACGTGTGTTTAGCTTCTTTATTCACGTGCGTTTAGCTTCTTTATTCACGTGCGTTTAGCTTCTTTATTCACGTGCGTTTAGCTTCTTTATTCACGTGCGTTTAGCTTCATTATTCACGTGCTTTTAGCTTCATTATTCACGTCATTATTAGACTTCATCCTCTGGTGACCAGCAATGTCAGTAAAACAATAGTTATAGAGATATTTCAGTCTGAACCACACGTGTCGACCTCATGGTGAAGCTTCAGGAGAAAATCAGTAGGCCTCATCCTCTGGGGATCATGAATGTCTGTTAGCTGCACATTTCATGACAATACATCCAATAATTGTTTGGAGATTCCAATAAAAGCCATACATGTGAAAGAGGAAAAGTCAGAGGATCATATACGTCAACATGATTCATCCCCTGGGGACCATGAATGTTTACATAAACATAAACAGCAACAAAAGTCCCCGTGATGCTGTTCTAGTTCAAAGCTCCAGAATGACTTTAGATCTGAATCCTCACATGAAGACGTTTCTCTTCCTGCTCCCCAGGTGACGTTCACCAAGCGTAAGTTCGGGCTGATGAAGAAGGCGTACGAGCTGAGCGTGTTGTGCGACTGCGAGATCGCGCTCATCATCTTCAACAGCACCAACAAGCTGTTCCAGTACGCCAGCACCGACATGGACAAAGTACTGCTGAAGTACACGGAGTACAACGAGCCGCACGAGAGCCGGACCAACGCCGACATCGTGGACGTGAGGAACACACACACACACACACACACACACACACAAACACACACACACACAAACACACACACATGCACACACACAAACACATGAACTTTTGCTGGTTTTTCCATGTTTTTATTTTATTATACTTAATAAACATTAGTCCACTAATTGATTGAATCAATCGGCAAAATTATTCAGATTATTGATTGGTGGTTAGTTTACCATTTCAAATATTCTATGATAATTCTATGACAATAAACTGAATATTTTACATTTTTAGACCGTAAATAATATTTTAAATGTAAACTTTCTGATTTTCTTCACGTTCTTTGGGTGCAAATACAAATCTGTTGGGTTGTAATGAACACATGAACAACAGGTGTGTTGATGGCACCTGAGCGGTTCCCTCCACGCCGCCGGTCACACGGCCTCCTGGCTGACGCCCCCGTCACAACCTGTAATCTTCGGTAATCTCCCACAATCCCGTTCACCTCGTTACTGAAATCCGTCTTCATCGGTTTATCCGGCGTGTGAACGAGCGGCTTATTTACTTCCTCCTGTTGGTGGAGGAGAATGTTTATTTAAAATAACGTCTATGTCTTTATTTATTATTATTTACCTATGTTGGGCCATCATAGGTATAGAATGAAAATATTACGAAAATAATTTCCGAGATTACAGACAATATTCAAGCATTTCTCTCGCAGATTTACGAGAAAAAAAGAGAATATTCTCTGAGGTGAAAGTGGTAAATTAACGAGAGAAAAAAACGCAAATGTACGCAAACGCACACAGACACACACAGTCAGCCATTTTGTATAACACAAGCTAGCTTCATGCTAGGAATCCAATTCACGTCTCTTCCTCCTTCACAAGAGAACAGTCTGCTGCTTCGCAACGCGTTTCACACTTTTTAGGGAAACGGCCGGTTGAATGTGCTGATAGCGCTGTGGGAGGAGATACTCTGCAAGGTTTTGTGGGACTATGATTATTAGATATTATATAGAAGAATTTTCCTTATTAACGTTGTAAATTTACAAGAAAACAAACTCGGGGAAAACATTTTTAGAAGTAAAAGTTAAGTACAGATTCTTTTTTTGTCAAAGAAAAGTTGAAACGTTTTTTTTTCCGTTTTTTTATTTCCAAAACAACTTTATGATCACGCTGATGCAGTCAAGATGGCCGCCGACTTTGTGGAATAAATCATCAGATATGAGATCAAAGTGTGTGTGTGTGTGTGTGTGAACAATCACACACACACACACACACACACACACGTGATCACAGCATGATTCATTCATCTGGTAGCGTTTGAAGCTCGGCCAACACGCTGCTCTTAATCTGACTGCTCTCTGATTGGATGATGAGGGATCCTCAACATGTGAGACCTGTTGGGAGATTCACCACCAGCACATGTCTCCACGCCACAAGGTCACGCTCACCACTCAGAGGTCACGCTCGCCGCTCAGAGGTCACGCTCACCACTCAGAGGTCACGCTCACCACTCAGAGGTCACGCTACGTGTTAGCGGCCGAGCAGCGAGACGGACATGAATCTGATGAAGCGTGGAGCTGCAGCAGGCCGTGGTTAGCCTAGCTTAGCATTAAGGCTAGCTGTCTTTATGCTAAGCTAAATGCTCAATATAAGACAAGATGGAACTTCTCGTGCCAGAGTTTCAATAAAGATCACAACAGAGGAGTAGAATATTAATATACACATATATGATGTATGTGCTGATTCTTTCCTTTGTGGTTTTGTGTTTTAAAACTTGAGAAACACTTTACGTTGAGGTACTTGTACTCATACTACTTCTACTACTTTCTACTTTCATCCGACAGCTTTAGTTTCTCCACAGATTCAAAGTTTATGAAAACATATTTTACTCATAAATTTCAGATGGTAAATAAAGACGAGGACAGAAAAAAGAAAAAGAATTTCAGTTTGTTTTCATGAAGAAGCTGTGAAAAGAAAAATCTGCCCGACAGGAATTTAGTAGAAGAGAGGCTCCTTTGTTTTGTGTGTGTGTGTGTGTGTGTGTGTGTGTGTGTGTGTGTGTGTGTGTGTGTGTGGTAGCAGCATATTGTACTGTTGGTTCAGTCTGGGAACCTTCTGCTATTTATACAACTGAGGAGTTCTGCATTCCTCACTCCGTTAACCTTATTCTGTGTGTGTGTTTTATTGAAAATCTGTTTCTAATCTGAAACACACACACACACACACACACACACACACACACACACACACACACACACACACACACACTCCCGCATGTGTCTCAGTTCCTTTGTGTTGGCTGCGTTCCTTCCCAGCTAAATGGCTGGAAACCGGTAGTGGTCTAAAAATAACCCAGTACACAGCTAAGAATAGCCATCACTGGTGTGTGTGTGTGTGTGTGTGTGTGTGTGTGTGTGTGTGTGTGTGTGTGTGTGTGTGTGTGTGTGTGGAGGAAAATGAGGAGAGACGTTCTTCACCACAGCCTCCTTCCTTCTTTCCCCGTCATGACCAGTCTGACCCGTTCAGAGCGTCTCACCACAGAGGAGGAGATGTTATGATTATTATTATTTCATTTTAAACAGAAGTTTAGCCCTCTGAAGCCCTTCAAAATAAAAGTCCTCTGGAACAGGCACCACCAGGACTAGAAGTGGAACACGTCTTCAGAGCAGACAGCTCAGTTATGATGACATCACTCTTTAAAAACACAAATAACAGAGTGACATTTATTTCATATTTTATTTTACAAAAATTGGCAAATGATATGACATTGTTTTAAAGTGTAAAGGAGTTATATTTATTGATCTATTAACATGTTTCAGCCTCTCAGGTGAATCATCATGACGTCATAGTTTCACTGAGGAGTTTCATGTCTTTACTTCTGATTAGAGTCAACGGATTATTTTAAATGAGACGTAAGGAATTAAATAAAATGTTTTAAAGCTTTGATTTGGCTCGTTCATCACACATGACGCGTTCAAGGACCGTTGGAAAGATCAAAATCTGATCTAACAACTGAAATAAGTTAACTTATGTCGGAGTCTGTTGGTGGAACTCAGACGATTAAAAGAAGCGACGTCGTTTGTGGATGTTTTGAAGATAGAGACACACACACACACACACACACACACACACACACACACACACACACACACACTCACGCACAGCTTCATCTGAGGAGGAGGAAGAGACCACCCACGGAAAAATGTGGCCAGTTTAAGGAAGTGAAACTGTAAAAAGAAATAACTATATCTGTGGTGAAGGAGGGCTGCTATGATGCTATGGGTCCTCCTCCCTTCCTCCTCTTCCTCCTCTTCCTCCTCCTCCCTCTCCAGCTGTCTGCAGGAAGCTGTTCAAACCCCCTGCCCCCCCCCCCCCCTCCACCACACACACACATTCCAGTGGTTTAAAGTGACATCACAGTATTTGACTTTAGAAGTCTAACCTGAAGAGGAGGAGACCGAAACAGAGCTGAAAGAGAGAAAACAGTCAATGTTTTGACACACACACACACACACACACACAACGAGAAGTGTGTGTGTGTGTGTGTGTGTGTGTATGTGTGTGTTTTAATAGACAGAGACAGACTGAGGGAGTGACGAGAAACGCTGCGGAGCAAAAATAGCCTTCTACGGCCATCGCTCCGGGAGCCACGCTGGTATTGGTGGTCGCTGCCTCCACTCTTCCTCCTCCTCTTCCTCCTCTTCCTCCCCTTCCTCCTCCTCCTCTTCCTCCCCTTCCTCCTCCTCCTCCTCCTCCTCCTCCTCCTCCTCTTCTCCTCTCACCCGAGACCTTCCCTTCCCCTCCCTTCTCTCTGAAGCCAAACAGGTGGACATGACTGGGATGAGTGGGATAGCTGTGTGTGTGTGTGTGTGTGTGTGTGTGTGTGTGTGTGTGTGTGTGTGTGTGTGTGTGTGTGTGTGTGCGCGCGTGCGTGTGTGTGTGTGTGTGTGTGTGTGCGTGTGTGTGTGTGTGCGTGTGTGTGTGTGTGTGGTACAGTATGTGGGTTTGGCTCTCAGTCGTCTGCTTCAGCACATCACAGCCCATTAGTCCTGTCACTGCAACACACACACACACACACACACACACACACACACACACACACACACACATGTTTTGAATCAATAATCATAATATGTAAAGTAACTAAAGTTATTAAATATATTTACTGCAGTGAAAGGTACAATAGAAATACTCGAGACAGATTTGAGGTATTAGTACTTCCCTTAAGTACTACAGTACTACTGCGGTGATCTCTGGTCAGACGGCGCCCTCTAGTGGTGGAGTCAGACATATTTCATCTTAAACATGACTGAGTTATTGATCGCTATATTAGCATCAAAATATACTTATAGTGAAGCCTTAGAGTACACAATACGCAGAATAGTATATATAATATTATTGATCATAATTATTGATGCATTAATGTGTGTGTGTATAAACTGCCATTGAATATATAATACATCATTTATTAGTTGATTATATTTTTGTTTTAATAATCTGAATGAAGTTATATAATATATGCAGTAAAAAGTACGGTTATAAAATGGAAGAAGAAAAAGTAAAGTACCGTAATATTAATATTGTACTGAAGTTCAGTATTTGAGTTTCTTTCATCGCTGTAGTTCTAATTATGTTTGTGACGTATTTTAATGCTTTTGTACTTTGATTTAAATAAATACTACCTCACAGTACAATAATACTACATGTATGTGTTACATTGTGTGTTCTTCTGACTTTATAGACTTATAGACAGAAGTTTGTCATATTAAACACTTTTATTTATTATTATTATTATTATTTTATACAACAAACATTGTTCTGATTGTTTTTCTTTACAAAACCTCAAGATTTGTGCTTAAAAAACAACAACAAAGAATTGTTGATGTATTTGAACTCATCCATTGTGTGTGTGTGTGTGTGTGTGTGTGTGTGTGTGTGTGTGTGTGTGTGTGTGTGTGTGTGTGTTGTCTCCTCAGACGCTGCGTAAGAAGGGGCTAAACGGCTGCGACAGCCCCGACATCGAGGCCGACGACTCTGCGGGTCAGAGCCCAGAGTCCGACGACAAGTACCGCAAAATCAACGAGGACATCGACCTGATGATCAACCGGCAGAGGATCTGTGTACGTCCCTTTATGTATAAATACACACATACATGCATACATATATACATATATATACACATGCACATGAGGAGCTGAACGCCCCTCCGCCCTGCAGGGTCTGCTCCCCTCCAGCTACGACATGGGCGGGTCCCTCCCTCCCAGTGCTCCCAGTGGGCTGCTGTACTCTGGGATCAACTGTGGGCTCGGAAACCACAACCTGCTGCCGGCCGCCCACCTGCAGAGGAACCTGTCGCCTCAGAGGCCGCCCAGCACCGGTGAGGAGGCTCCTCCTCTTCCTCCTCTTCTTCTTCTTTTTTTTTTTCTCTCTCTCTCTCTCTCTCTCTCTCTCTCTCTCTCTCTCTCTCTCTCTCTCTCTTTATATATATTAAAGGTTTTATTCCAGTAAACTAAAAAACATGTATGTGTCTGTAGGACTGATGAGCTCTGACCTGCAGACTGTGGTCTCCAGTGTGGGTAAGACTTCATGTATTATTATTTATTATTCACTTCATTAAGACCATTTATTCACTTTATTAAGACCATTTATTCACTTTATTAAGACTTTATTTATTCACTTTATTAAGACTTTATTTATTCACTTTATTAAGACTTTATTTATTCACTTTGTTAAGACCATTTATTCACTTTATTAAGACCATTTATTCACTTTATTAAGACCATTTATTCACTTTATTAAAGACCAGTTATTCACTTTATTAAGACTTTATTTTTTCACTTTGTTAAGACCATTTATTCACTTTATTAAGACCATTTATTCACTTCATTAAGACCATTTATTCACTTTATTAAGACTTTATTTATTCACTTTGTTAAGACCATTTATTCACTTCCAAGAAAACTACTTCAATGTTCTTTCTTCTCCTGAAGAAAACCAACGAGAAACGAAGAGCGAAACGGATCTATTTTACTAATACAAATATTACAAGGAAATTACAAGCCATTTGTGCCACATTTCCACCTGATAGCTTCATGAAATCGATGACATCATAATAATAATTTAAACTTTTATAGCGCTTCTCTAGGTACACAAAGAGGCTTCACACTGGGGACAAGAGAGACAGACAAAGGAAACAAGACAGACGTGCAAAGACGAAACAAACATTTCATAAATCTGTATTGTAAATGTGTAAATGTGTACATGCAGGAAACAGCAGCTACAGCCAGCACTGCTCCTCCCCGGGCCTCATGTCTCCAGGAGGCGTGTCCAGGATGCAGGACAAGAGTCCTCCCATGAGCCTGAGCCGGAAGCCCGACCTGCGGACCCTGATGCCGCCCACCAACAACAACAACAACAACAAGTGCAGCACCCTGCCGCCCATCGTGAGTTAGCTCCTCCCCCTGCCGCCCATCGTGAGCTAGCTCCTCCCTCTGCCGCCCATCGTGAGCTAGCTCCTCCCCCTGCCGCCCATCGTGAGCTAGCTCCTCCCTCTGCCGCCCATCGTGAGCTAGCTCCTCCCCCTGTGGCCTCACTGTGAGTTAGCTCCTCCCCCTGTGGCTCTCTACGCTCTTTGTTTACATCAGCTCACTGTGAGTTAGCTCCTCCCCCTTTGTCTCACTGTGAGTTAGCTCCTTCTACTGTCGGCTCACTGTGACTTAGCTCCTCCCCTTGTCGGCTCACTGTGAGTTAGCTCCTCCCCTTGTCGGCTCACTGTGAGTTAGCTCCTCCCCCTGTCGGTTAACTGTGTGTTAGCTCCTCCTCTTGTCAGCTCATTGTGAGTTAGCTCCTCCCCCTGTCGGTTACCTGTGTGTTAGCTCCTCCCCTTGTCAGCTCATTGTGAGTTAGCTCCTCCCTCTGTTGGTTAACTGTCCTCTTGTGTTCTCACGCTGCGTCCAGTGTGAGGACTTTGATCTGATGCTGGTGAGTACTGCAAGAGTGTGTACAGTACAACATCTGTGTACTGTGTACTGGAGGGTCAGATTCTTTGGTACAGAAGTATTATGAGTATTAGTATTATGAGTATGAGCATTATGAGCATTGTACGTGTAACAACAATGCGCCTCCTCTCCAGAACCAGAGGATCAATCACTCTCAGACGGCCCAGACGTTGTCGTCTCCGGTGGTTTCTCTCTCTGGTCCGACTCTTCCTGCTCAGCTGATGGGCGGGTACCCGTCTCCTCTCTCCTCCTCCTACGGCACAGGTGAGGACGCACAACTACAAAACAACAAACTACACTACCATTTATGTTCCATGATGGTACTTATATACTACATTTCAACCTCCTATACTGTGATTATAATTATACTTTTACAGCATACAATGACCTCCAGCATCATAATTTATGAGATCATCTTAGAATAACGTATTTATTCAGTGTGGCGGTATCTCCTCCCACAGCGTGATCAGCACATGCGTCAAAATACATGAAAACGTGCGAGTTCGCCCAACCAGTCTACATGTGCTTTGTAGACTTGGAGAAGGCCTTCGACCGGGTCCTCAGGGTTTTTGTGGGGGGTTCTGTGGGAGTATGGGGTGCTGGACCCGTTGGCACGGGCCATCCGGTCTCTGTACTGCAGTAGGAGCTGTGTTCGTATCCTCGGTAGTAAGTCAGACACGTTCCCGGTGGGTGTTGGCCTCCGCCAGGGCTGCCCTTTATCACCGGTCCTGTTCCTGACTTTCATGGACAGGATATCTAGGCGCAGCCAGGGGGCAGAGAGGATCCGGTTCGGGGGTCTCGGGATCACCTCTCTGCTGTTCGCGGATGATGTGGTCCTGTTTGCCTCCTCGGACCGTGACCTCCAGCATTCACTGGGGCGTTTAGCAGCCGAGTGTGAAGCGGCAGGGATGAGAGTTAGCACCTCCAAATCTGAGGCCATGGTGCTCTGCCGGAAACCGGTGGATTGCTCCCTCCAGGTGGGGACAAACTGCCTACCCCAAGCGAAGGAGTTCAAGTATCTCGGGGTCTTGTTCACGAGTGAGGGTAAGGTGGAGCGGGAGATCGACAGACGGATCGGTGCGGCTGCAGCAGTAAAACAGGCGCTGTACCGGTCCGTCCTGGTGAAGAGGAGCTGAGCCGGAAGGCGAAGCTCTCCATTAACTGGTCGGTCTATGTTCCAACCCTCACCTATGGTCACGAACTCTGGGTCGTGACCGAAAGAACGAGGTCTCTGATACAGGCGGCCGAAATGAGCTTCCTCCGCAGGGTGGCCGGGCTCAGCCTTAGAGATAGGGTAAGGAGCTCGGACATCAGGAGGAGCTTGGAGTCGAGTCGCTGCTCCTTCGTGTCGAAAGGAGTCAGCTGAGGTGTTCAGCATCTAGTCAGGATGCCTCCTGGACGCCTCCCATTAGAGGTTTTCAGGCACGTCCAACTGGTAGGAGGAAGACCGAGGACACGAGGGATTATATCTCCCGGCTGGCCTTGGAAGCCTGGGTCGGCCTGCTGAACCTGCTGCTGCCGCGACCCAACCCCGGATAAGCGGCTGATAATGGATGGATGTTATATATATATTTTGCGACGTCTTACGGCAGTAGTCGCCACACCATCTAAATTTCTTGCGAAATGTTCTAGTTTCAAATCTTGTTTCCTTGTCGTTTCCTCAGAGTTCTCCCTCAGCAGCGACCTCTCCTCTCTGTCCGGGTTCGGGGGTTCTGGTCTCGGGTCGGTATCCAGCTGGCAGCAGCAGCAGATCCAGAATCTGCAGCACTCGGCACCCGGACACATGGGGTGAGTACCTTTTTGAGGAAGGGGGCGGGAAACACACACGTGTCAATCAAAGGAAGCATAGAACCTAAGCTCCTCCCTCTCGTCCTCCAGGACCTTGTGTCAGAACTCCAACCTGAACCTCCACCCGAACCTGCACATCAAGTCCGAGCCGGCCTCCCCTCCCAGGGATCGGGGCGTCGGCATGATGGGCGGCGCCGGGGGGCTCGTCGGCGGTTGCGTGACGGCAGGCGGCTACTCCGCCTCCTCCGCCGCCGGCCGCTCGCCCGGCGACAGCGCGTCCAGCTGCGGGAGCTCGTACGAGGGCAGCGAGGAGCGCGAGGAGCACCACTTCCTGCTCCAGCCGCTGGCCAATCACGAGGAGCGCCACAGCCCGTCAGTCAAGCGCATGAGGCTGTCGGAGGGGTGGGCCACATGATGGGGGGGGCCACATGATGGGGGGGGCACATGATGGGGGCCACATGATGGGGGCCACATGATGGGGGCCACATGATGGGGGGGCCACATGATGGGGGGGGCCACATGATGGGGGGGGCACATGATGGGGGGGGGCACATGATGGGGGCCACATGATGGGGGGGGCACATGATGGGGGGGCCACATGATGGGGGGGGCACATGATGGGGGCCACATGATGGGGTGGGGGGCACATGATGGGGGCCGGGAGTAAAAGTTACCTTATAGTGTTATTATTATTATTATTATTATTATAATTATTATTATCATATTCTTCTTGTACTGAGTGGGTGTGGTTCTGTGTAATGGTAACGTGTGAAAGGGGGCGGAGTCAAACCGTTTCTATAAGAATACAGTGACGTTCTGCTGTATTTGAACATGTACTGCAGATGTGTGCACGAGAGGAAGTACTTCTGGTACACCGGGCATACCGGGTATCAATAAGTAGTACATGCGTACTACTTATTGACCTGCTAGGAAGTACATAGAAGAGTCACAGAGGTTTAGCCAATCAGAGACGCCGGTTTCTTCTTTGTACTTTTAGCAGTTTGATAAACGTCAATGTGTGTTCATGGGGGCGGGGCTTGGGAGGTATATTGAGTACATAACAAACATGTCACGTGCACGCTCACTCATGTGCACGTGTGTGCAAACAAACAGGAAGTGAAGAAGTCTGGTACTCTGAGCTGAGGAATCGCCGCGTTGCAGGTTCAACTATTATTACGCACATTTATATATTTCAATGTTTGGAGGGTAAAAAAACAGAGAGAGAGGAGAGAGAGAGAGTGAGAGGAGAAAGAGAGAGAGAGAGAGAGAGAGAGAGAGGTAGAGAGAGAGAGAGAGGTAGACACAGAGAGAGAGAGGTAGACAGAGAGAGAGAGAGAGAGAGAAAGAGAGACACACAGAGAGAGAGAAAGAGAGAGAGACAGAGAAAGGAGGAAGTTATTTGCAGAGAAAAGTTTCACTTGACGTGAAAACGCTTCTCAGAGTGAAAACTGAGTTTTTTATGTGAAGTAAAGAATTCCATCTTCTACGTTACTGAGTGACATTTATGATATTTAACCACTGCTGAATACTTTATTATTGTGGTCGTTTTAGCGCGGAAACATTCAGGAAATACTGAAAATAAAAAAATGATGTAAACAAAATGCCTAAAAACTCAAATTAATTATTAATAACGAAGGATGAAAAACAACAAATTTAAAGAAAAAGTTGTGATTTTTAAAAAACTATTTTAGAGTTATGTTTTCAAAAAGGGTTTTAATTTAAGATTCTTAAATTCAGTTTTTAAAACTTTGCATTGGATTAAATGGACATAATAGTTTAACTTCTTTAAGGTTTTGTAAACAATAAAATACATATTATGTTTTGTAAATCAAACCTCATAATTTCACTTATTTGTCTTTAAATTCTGACACATTCATATTAGTGAATTGAAGTATTTAGCAGTGGTTACATTTCTGTTAAAATAATCATAATTATTGTTCTTTTTTTGCTTCCATACGAACAAAACGTTATTTTCCTGTAAAACACACAAAGGTCCGACCTTGAGGTGAATGAAGGTCGAGCATCAAAAGCCATATCCAGCAGACAACGTTTATATAGTGTTATGATTTATGATATTCTTTCGACGTCTGCAGCTCTATTTAATAAAGATAACCGTAATATAAAAAACAGCAGAGAGGCGCGCGGGATTTTCTATTAAACATTCAGGGAGATTTTCATAATAAAGCTGGAAGTTAAAGACAGACAGTCGACATGTTAATAATCACAATACTGGTGATTATTTAAAAAACTATATGCAGTATTTCCTACAGTGGTGGAACTTTACTTGAGTAAAAGTACAACAAATGTAAAACATACTGAAAAAAAGTTCTTCATATCAGAGGCAAATATTATACTTTTTACTTAAAAATAAGTTGAATATATATATATATATATATATATGTATATATATATGTATATATATGTATACATATGTGTATTAAATGTGTATATATATGCATATATATATATATATATATATATATATATATATATGCATATATATATGTATATATATATATGTATATATATATATGCATATATATATGTATATATATATATGTATATATATATATGTATATATATGTATACATATGTATGTATATATATATATGTATATATATGTATACATATGTGTATATATATATATATATATATATATATATATATATGTATACATATGTGTATATATATATATATATATATATATATATATATATGTATACATATGTGTATATATATATATATATATATATATATATATATATATATATATATATATATATATATATATATGTATGTATATATATATATATATATATATATATATATATATATATATATATATATATATATATGTATATATATGTATGTATATATGTATATATATATATATATATATATGCATATATATATATATATGTATGTATATATGTATATATATATATATATATATATATATGTATATATATGTATGTATATATGTATATATATATATATATATATGCATATATATATATATATATATGTATGTATATGTATATATATGTATGTATATATGTATATATATATATATATATATATATATATATATATATGCATATATATGTATATATGTATATATATGTATGTATATATGTATATATATATATATATGTATATATATATATATGTATATTAGTAAACGTGCTACAGGACATACTCGAGTAGAGTACTCTCACCACTGTGTACTGTGACTACGGGGACATATTCTGTGGATATTCTGAGTCATGTGCCTTGTACCTAAAACTGGCTCCAACACCCCGCCACAATAAGAGCGTGGACAGAGACTGTGGGCCGTTCACATTTGAATATTTTGGTTTACAAACTGTATATTTGGAGCTTGAGCCGCAGTCTGCGAGTGAAGTCACTGATTCAAATAAAATAGTAGCTGTTCTAGTTTTAGAAAATGTAAAAAAAATAATAATAATAAATGAATGCAGTTTAGTTATAAAACTACACAATGATGTGTGTTGAGAGAAAAAATATATAAAAATAAAAAAGGGCAGAGCCCGGATGTGTTTTTATTCTGCACTGCTTTTCTTTAACGGTGAGGTGTTGCCTCCGGTTGGTCAGCTTCCGGGGGAGGGGCCAGGAGCCAGGGGGAGGGGCCAGGAGCCAGGGGGAGGGGCCAGGAGCTAGGGGGAGGGGCCAGAGGGAGAAGCCTGAGGAGCACATCCTCAGGCTGCAGGCGGAGGCCTAACTAACTGCTTATTGGGTTTTTTGGTTTGATTCCTGGACTTGGACCTTAACGATTAGACCTGTCCTCATGCTGTGGATGTAAAACCTTCCTCTTCCTCTTCCTCTTCACGTGTGCTTCTCATAACCACGAGGTAAATGTCCCAAAGAGGGGACAGCTAGCGGCATAAGCTGGCCTTTGTCGCCACTCGGAGACGATGTTCCTCAGAAGAAGAACAAGTACAGCGTGTACTAACGTGCTAGTATTTGTATTTTGCAGAAAAATATACAAAAATAAAAACAGGCTCTGTTACAATGAACACGTTTGTGCTTTGTTTCTTTGTGGTCTGAGATCAGCTGTTTGGACTTATGACGAGCTTATGGAATATCAAACATCACGATGATGTCATAGTGTCGTATATAATGTTCAAGGTATTTTTAATTTCATATGCACTAGCAGTCAGTTACTCTGTACAATGAAAAGCGCATTTTGCTGGGTCCCCCTAACACACAGAATCACAATAAAAGGTAAAAAATAAATAAAAATAAGGCACACAAATGTGATGACAGTATTGCACAATCAGTGTATAAAGTGCACTATGAAGTGAAGTCTATGAAGAGCAGTGAAGAGTTTAGCTCAAAGTAAACTACACCAAGGAGCACCATTATACAATATATATCATTCGATAATTAAGATGTACTTTAAATGTGTTTTTTAATTTTTGTTATTAATGTTTTTTCTTCTATTGAATGTTCTATTTGACACTGAACTAGTTCATCTTCATCTCAGTGATAGTTTCCAAATGACCATAAAATATCACTGGTTTGTAAAAACTACACAGACAACAAAATAGATGTAAATGTTGAAATCTTATTCCATTCTGCTCAAAATAAAACAACTCAAAAGTTGACTCTGTCAGGTTAATTCTCCATCCACTGGATTTGGGAGTGACGCGGATATGAAAGCTAGTTTATCCGTCTTTCCTTTACAAGCAGGAAAGGTATTTATCTCGTTATTTGAGAAAAGTTCATATTTGTGTTCACTATGACTCTGACATTATGTCTCTTCTCATATCATATACTGAATGAATGCAAAACTACAGAGCAACACCACTCTTTCTGATTGAACCATCACCCGTCTTAAAAACTACAGCCATGTCAGCCTTCTACAGACTGACCGCCAGGGGGCGCCACCGTCCTGCGTCTCACTCAACTAATGCTGCTGTTGGACAAAGTTCTGTAATTAATAAGCATTTCATATATTCATATTTATCAGTTTTAGTGCAGTAAAAAGTACAATAGTTCCCTCTGAAAGTAACAAGTATCATAAATGGAAATACTCAAGAACACTATTGAGGTACTTTACCTGAGTACTTGTACTTATATTTGTGGTATCACACACCTTCCAAATCAACAGTTACATTCATTATGAATAAATAATCTTTTTCTCAAGTCATTGATCCGATTGGTCTGAAAGCAGTCAGAACACACGTAGACATGAGAACCTTAAAGCATCAACTCATACAACACGTTCTGTCGACCAATCAGACGAGCTGTGCTCGTAGTAACTTTTGCACAATTTAATTCAGAACAGAGCGTATTTATCAAACTCTCCCCGTGTTTCATGAGCAGAAAACTTTTTAAAAAGTAAGGAAAGTTGCTGTGGAGTAAAAACAAGTGTCACGAGTGAAGTAGAAGTACCTGAAGCGTGTACTTGGTGACAGCAGTGTCTGCGTCCTGCAGCTAGTCTGGTTCTGGCTGCGCTTCTGTTTGTAAAGAACAAGCCGCTCATGAGTCACTGTTCCACACATGAAGGCAGAGTTCACTGGAGGCCGGCGGCTCGATGCCGACATGGAGGCCGACTCCTGCAAGACATCAGGCGAGCAGCCGAGGTGTGTGTTTGTGCATGTCTACATTTCATACAGCGGGGGGAGGAAGAGGGGGAGGAAGAGGGGGAGGGGCATTGGGGGGGGCTGTGTTTAGAAGCCGTCAAGGTCGTCCTGAGAGGAACCTGCAGCAAACATGCAACTATTCTGAGAAGGATACATAAACTACACATATTTACACACACACACACTCACACACACACACACACACACACACACACACACACACACACACACACACACACACACACACACACACACAGTAGTCTTGTGCACGTGTTCCTGTTCAAACTGCTTCCTGAGGATCTCGTGTCAGAAGGAGAAACCACAGCTTTCCCAGTCGGCGGCAAAAAAACCGAACAAAGCAAAAGTTTTATCTTTCATGGCAACATGAGGACGTCTGTCTCTCTCTCTCTCTCTCCCTGCCCTGTCTGTCTGCATGTCTCTCTCCCTCTCTCTCTCTCTCTCCCTCTCTCTCTCTCTCTCTCCCTGCCCTGTCTGTCTGCATGTCTCTCTCCCTCTCTCTCTCTCTCTCCCTCTCTCTCTCTCTCTCTCCCTGCCCTGTCTGTCTGCATGTCTCTCTCCCTCTCTCTCTCTCTCTCTCCCTCTCTCTCTCTCTCTCTCCCTGCCCTGTCTGTCTGCATGTCTCTCTCTCTCTCTCTCCCTCTCTCTCTCTCTCTCTCTCTCTCTCCCTGCCCTGTCTGTCTGCATGTCTCTCCCTCTCCCTCTCTCTCTCTCTCCCTCTCTCTCTCCCTGCCCTGTCTGTCTGCATGTCTCTCTCTCTCTCTCTCCCTCTCTCTCTCTCTCTCTCTCTCTCCCTGCCCTGTCTGTCTGCATGTCTCTCTCTCTCCCTCTCTCTCTCTCCCTCTCTCTCTCCCTGCCCTGTCTGTCTGCATGTCTCTCTCCCTCTCTCTCTTTCTCTCTCTCTCCCTCTTTCTCTCTCTCCCTGCCCTGTCTGTCTGCATGTCTCTCTCTCTCTCTCCCTCTCTCTCTCTCTCTCTCTCTCTCCCTGCCCTGTCTGTCTGCATGTCTCTCTCTCTCCCTCCCTCTCCCTCTCTCTGCTTCCAGTTCTAACTGGTTCTTGAGTATCAGCTGCAGCCGGTTTGGTCGAAGCCAAAACATCAGGAGGTTTTTTACTTCTTCTTGGTTCTCGGCATGTGACGCCGCCATGAAAGAGTCGTAGAAGAAGAGCGGCTTCACTTCACAGCAGCTGTGAACATGTCATCAGTCAAAAGTCTGTCTGCTGCGGGTTATACACACATGTTCTATGGTGGAGCAAGTACTCACACAACTAAACACTAGTACAAGTACACAATCCTAATCGTACTTAAACTTCCCCCACACATTGTTACATGATGACATCATGATGCTCCAGAGAAGGAAATGCATCTCATTGGTCAGACCAGGAGACTCTAGTTCTATAAAGTGAAGTCTCTCCTGACCACCAGGGGGCGACTCCTCTGGTTGTATAGAAGTATATGCTTCATGTGTTAAAGCTGCATTCTCTCTCCTGACCACCAGGGGGCGACTCCTCTGGTTGTATAGAAGTATATGCTTCATGTGTTAAAGCTGCATTCTCTCTCCTGACCACCAGGGGGCGACTCCTCTGGTTGTATAGAAGTATATGCTTCATGTGTTAAAGCTGCATTCTCTCTACTGACCACCAGGGGGCGACTCCTCTGGTTGTATAGAAGTCTATGCTTCATGTGTTAAAGCTGCATTCTCTCTACTGACCACCAGGGGGCGACTCCTCTGGTTGTCTGGCTGCATGCAGAAGGAGCAACATGCTGCATTCTGAATATCAATAATAATAATAATAATATGTTCGTGCATTCAGGAAAAAGTGCAATGCTTGATGTCACTCAGGGCTCAGACCACATGGAGAATGTTCATGCACAAAAACACTGCAAATGTCTCATTATTTTATAAAATAAACCTTTATTTTATCAAAAATTGATCATGACAGCAATAGGATCATGATAATAATATATAATGCACAGAAATGGAATAAACAGCAACAGAGTATATGAAACCTTAGTGCAAAAAAAGAAAATAAATCACAAATACAAAAATATATTGCACTTTGAAATTTTAGGTGGAAGAAGTTTGAACAACATTCTCAATCTGATATATTCATCTGTAAACATTGTTATCTTTTTATGGTTTGTCGTTCTTTTCGTGAACACAAAGCTTCTTAACATCCATGAAAAATAAAAAATAAAAATAAATCTACAGCAAGAGAAGCTTTTAGTTCAGAGCAGAAACCGACAGGCGACTTGTGGTACTTTATGTTGGTTGGTCGGAGTTGTGCTTTTTCTCTAGACCCTGGTCATTTAAACACAAACATACACACACACACACACACGCACACACACACACACGCACACACACACACGCACACGCACACGCACACACACACACACACGCACACACACATTCTGAGTCTCACTTTAAGTGCTCGAGGTGGTCGTTTCTTTGCAAATACTAATCCGTCTCATTTGTTTGTTGACAGAAAGACATTTTCCACCCGACGTCTGCTCTATGACGTCTGCTCTATGACGTCTGCTCTATGACGTCTGCTTTATGCTGTCTGCTCTATGACGTCTGCTTTATGCTGTCTGCTCTATGACGTCTGCTCTATGACGTCTGCTTTATGCTGTCTGCTCTATGACGTCTGCTTTATGACGTCTGCTTTATGCTGTCTGCTTTATGACGTCTGCTCTATGACGTCTGCTCTATGACGTCTGCTTTATGCTGTCTGCTCTATGACGTCTGCTTTATGCTGTCTGCTCTATGACGTCTGCTCTATGACGTCTGCTCTATGACGTCTGCTTTATGCTGTCTGCTCTATGACGTCTGCTCTATGACGTCTGCTTTATGCTGTCTGCTCTATGACGTCTGCTTTATGACGTCTGCTTTATGCTGTCTGCTTTATGACGTCTACTTTATGCTGTCTGCTTTATGACGTCTGCTTTATGCTGTCTGCTCTATGACGTCTGCTCTATGACGTCTGCTTTATGACGTCTGCTTTATGACGTCTGCTTTATGCTGTCTGCTCTATGACGTCTGCTCTATGACGTCTGCTTTATGCTGTCTGCTCTATGACGTCTGCTTTATGCTGTCTGCTTTATGACGTCTGCTTTATGCTGTCTGCTCTATGACGTCTGCTTTATGCTGTCTGCTCTATGACGTCTGCTCTATGACGTCTGCTCTATGACGTCTGCTTTATGCTGTCTGCTTTATGACGTCTGCTTTATGCTGTCTGCTCTATGACGTCTGCTCTATGACGTCTACTTTATGACGTCTGCTTTATGCTGTCTGCTCTATGACGTCTGCTCTATGACGTCTGCTCTATGACGTCTGCTTTATGCTGTCTGCTCTATGACGTCTGCTCTATGACGTCTGCTTTATGCTGTCTGCTCTATGACGTCTACTTTATGCTGTCTGCTCTATGACGTCTGCTTTATGACGTCTGCTTTATGCTGTCTGCTCTATGACGTCTGCTTTATGCTGTCTGCTCTATGACGTCTGCTCTATGACGTCTGCTTTATGCTGTCTGCTCTATGACGTCTGCTTTATGCTGTCTGCTTTATGCTGTCTGCTTTATGCTGTCTGCTTTATGACGTCTGCTCTATGACGTCTGCTCTATGACGTCTGCTCTATGACATAAATGTGCCGTTTACAACATCATGTGGACAGAACCTTCTGGACATTTAGGCCCGCCGCAATCTGCAGAATACAAAACCACCGATAGGAAAAACAGTAATTACGGTTTGTGCAAACATTTTGTGCCTCAGAGTCGTGCATCGGCATCAAGGAACTGGTGGTGTTTTGTTTTTTTGCCTGGTGTTGAGCACAGGATCTAGAGCACAGGATCTAGAGGGGGGCAGGCGGTCACCGAACACTCTCTCAGCCGGGGAGGGTCCGCCGCCGTGTTGACGCTGACATACAATCTGGTGAGAAGCTGGCTGGAGCCGAGGGGGGCCGGTGTCTGGTGGGGGCCCGGACGGCTCCTCAGCGGGACGGACACGTGTCGGGTCTCCTGACGTCCGCCGCCGGGCACACCTCCACGGGGTCGGGGTACGGGTCCACCTGGGGGCAGAGCAGGTCATTACAGGCGGCTGATCAATATGAGCAATACATAAAAACACATGCTTAAACCTTCTATTTTCTAAAGTCTTTTGAAGTGAAGGACGTCCTCCTCAGCTTTCTTGTAGACAGATGTTCAGATTGATGCTCTCACATCTATGTGTGAAGCTGCAGTCGGTTAGATTAGCTTAGCTTAGCACAACGTCTGGAAACAGCTAGCGGAGCTCTGAGCAAAGTCCTCCGCATAAAAAGCTCCTCGAGCGCTGGCGGGTGAACTCGATCTCACGAGATGAAATCAGAACAAAAACAAACAGAGTTCAGACAGATCGGCCCAAACCAGTTTAAAGGGGGAGGAGCTTGTTGCTTCTTTCTGCTGCAAGAGTTCAGAGAAAAACGTGACACCAGCAGAGCTGCTTCTAAAGGTTTTACTGAGACGTAGTGAGGAAAAATCATACCTGGTTATCATCTTAACTGCATACTTTGTATATTTTATACAACATGTCACTGCATCTTAACTGCATACGTTGTACTTTCTGTGTACTCTGCACAGCGGGTGCCAGCTGTCCCGCTCTGTACTTTATGAGGGTGGTATTAGGTGTACCTCTGAGTAGAGTGGGGGGGGCAGATATCTGAACTCTGTGATGTAGGTCAGCAGGTCCTCTCCCTCCCCGGCCGAGCCCTCACAGCCCAGCAGACACTCCCGCCTGCGAGCCTCCGATATGGCCAGGTCGGTGTAGCTGGGCGGCGCTGCAACAAACACAGGAGCGTTAGAGAGCCTCCGACCCGCCCGTGTCCCCGCCCCCGTGTCCCCGCAGCCCGTGTCCCCGCCCCCCGTGTCCCCGCCCCCGTGTCCCGCAGCCCGTGTCCCCCCCCCCCGTGTCCCTCCAGCCCTTTTCCCCCTGCCCGTGTCCCCCCAGCCCGTGTCCCCGCAGCCCGTGTCCCCGCAGCCCGTGTCCCCGCAGCCCGTGTCCCCGCCCCCCGTGTCTCCGCCGGGACAGCCCGTGTCCCCGCAGCCCGTGTCCCCGCAGCCCGTGTCCCCCCCGCCCGTGTCCCCGCCGGGACAGCCCGTGTCCCCGCAGCCCGTGTCCCCGCAGCCCGTGTCCCGCAGCCCGTGTCCCGCAGCCCGTGTCCCCGCCCCCCCGTGTCCCCACCGCCCGTGTCCCCACCGCCCGTGTCCCCGCCCCCGTGTCCCCACCGCCCGTGCCCCCCCCGCCCGTGTCCCCGCCCCCGTGTCCCTGCAGCCCGTGTCGCCGCCCGCGTCCCCGCCCCCCCCGCCGCCTGTGCCCCCGCCCGCCCGTGTCCCCGCCCCCCGTGTCCCCCGCCCCCCATGTCCCCGCAGCCCATGTCCCCGCAGCCCGTGTCGCCGCCCGTGTCCCCGCCCCCCGTGTCCTCCCCGCCCGTGTCCCCCCCCCCCGTGTCCCCGCCGCCCGTGTCCCCGCCGCCCGTGTCCCCGCCGCCCGTGTCCCCGCCGCCCGTGTCCCCCCCCCCCGTGTCCCCGCCGCCCGTGTCCCCGCCGCCCCTCGTACCCTCGGGCCTCTCGGGCAGCGCCAGCCAGCTCAGCGCGCTGCAGCTGCTGCTGATGCTGCAGGAGCGCGTGCTGCAGGCGTGCAGCGGGATGGTCCCGATCACCAGCGGCAGCGACAGCGACAGGTTCAGCCCGCCGGGCACGTCCACGTACACCTGCAGGGAGACCAGAGCTGAGGGGGGCTGGACCGGGTCCTCAGACCCCGGGGTGGCCCCCGGCACCACACGAGCTGCAGGAACACCTTGTTCCAAGATATCCATATAATATAACTTTCATCTCCCGGCTGACTATTGTTATGTGTTATTATTATTATATTATTTAGCTGTTATTAGTTGTTATTGTGCAATTAATACATTATTAGTGTTCAAGTTATGAGCAGTTTATAATTAGCTTTTATTGCAGGTTATTAACACGTTATTGTTTTAGTGTTATTGTGTAACTCACAAGTTATTAGTGTATAGTTTATTATTCATGACTTAGTTTTGACTGTGTTACTGTAATGTGTAGCTTTTCATTTTAACTTGTACATTGTAAGTATGAAATTTTACAGCATGCTACATTTTGAATAGTGAGTACTAATTTTGTCCTGAAGTATAATTTTCTAACAGCGTATTTTTTTTCCATTGTGATACACTTTTTATTCAATAATACTTCTGAACTTCACTTTTACTTGTAAACAAAGCAGTTTTTATTGTCATACTCAAACTTTAAAAAAGATAATACTAATACACCAAAATACTTCTGTACTCAAGCGACACTTTGAATGCACAACTTTTACTAGTAGTACTTGTAGTACTGATCCTCTACTCATAGTGGATCTGAGTGCAGTACCCTGGACTCACCACGAGGGCGTACTCCACTCGGATGATGGGGCAGTCCAGGATGGAGGGCGACACCGGGGGGATCTTGAGCAGCTTGCCCTCCCAGCTCTGGCTCTTGCCCTGCGGCAGAGGGTCTCCTCTCAGGTTGGACACCAGCTGCTGGATCTGCTTGCCCTTGCCTTTGGCGAAGAAGGTCTGGTTCTGGTACAGGGCGGCCTTGGGCACCACGACCCGGGACGAGCAGTTCTCCACCTCGGCGAAGATTTGGATCGACTCGCCTTGGAGGGAAGTGAGAAGAAATCAGTCTGTCGGACTGAGAGAGAAGTGAAATAAGTGAAATCTTGAGAGTGAAAAAAAGGAAGAGCTGGAGGAGTGAGGAGGAGAGGCTCACCTGGTGTGTAGCCCTTTCGCTCGATCTTGGCGCTGAGGGAAATCGGGCCCGAAGCACAGAACCAGCAGCACAGCGTCTTCTCCTTTGAACCGGCCTGAGGCGCCTGAAGCACAGCATCACCAGCGCGTTAGAGCTTCCACGGCATCACAGGTACTACATTTTGAGGAATGAGTTCTTTGACTCCGTAGCCGAGAGTCAGACGAGAAGATCGATACCAAACTCGTATCTGTTCGGTCAACATGGAGCGACAGCTGGTTAGCTTAGCTTAGCATAAAGACTGGTAAGCTAGCCTAGCTCTCTCTGAAGAAACAGAATTTGTCCATTAACATTTCAAAAATTCACTAATCAACGTGTACTATCTCACACACCGAAGCAACGGTGCTATCTAGAACCATTGGGGTTCTTCAGCTTGTCCTCATTAGAGAACCCTCATTGGTTCCTGCAATAACCTTTTTTCAAGACTTACACCGAGAACCATCTTAAACCTTTGCTAACAGAAACCCACCCAGGAGGTTCCCCCGCAAATGCTTTTATTTTTAAAGGGTTTCATCTAGAACCCATCCAGGAGGTACGACAGGGAACCCTTTGATATTACAAGGCTTTCATCTAGAACCAACCATAGGTGTTCTTTTGAGAACCCTTTTACAATCCAAGGGCTTCATCTACAACTTTTTTACATTTTTTTTACAACATGAAAAACATGAAAACAAATATATAAAGAATATTCCAATTAAATAAATGGCGTTCTGAATATTTGTTATATATCTGTATTTCTGTGCAGGAATTAAAAGTTTTGACTCCATTTATTATTCATATTAATTATAATACATAATAATAATAATAATAATAATAATAATAATACGTTAGCCGGGACAGCTGCTCCCGGGCTTCATGCTAAGCTAACGTTCCAGGAGGTTCTCCCGTAGAACCGAGGACGTCTCGTACCAGCAGCAGCGGCGTGTTGATGTCGATGTGCTCGAACACGATGAACTCCTTCTTCACCTTCAGCGGCAGCAGCCACGGCCGCAGAAGCTCCGCCTTCACCCAGTAGCGCACGCTGCCATGGCGACCCTCAAAGGACGTGGCCAGGGCCCTGAGGAGAGAGCGGCAGAGGACTAGTACCTCCATGTGCAGCACTAGTACCTCCATGTGCAGCACTAGTACCTCCATGTGCAGCACTAGTACCTCCATGTGCAGCACTAGTACCTCCATGTACTAGTACTGCACCTCCATGTGCAGTACTAGTACCTCCATGTGCAGTACTAGTACCTCCATGTGCAGTACTAGTACCTCCATGTGCAGTACTAGTACCTCCATGTGCAGCACTAGTACCTCCATGTGCAGTACTAGTACCTCCATGTGCAGCACTAG
>NC_136607.1:20945099-20980099 GCF_910589615.1 Taurulus bubalis
AGGGAGTTGGCTGCTGGAGCCCTGCTTCAGGATGTCGTCAGTAAAAACACGTTCATCTCTCTTTCAAATAAAAACATCAACATGTAAAAATAAATAAAACGTTTAATTTTCGATTATTATTTTTTTTTTTGTTTCTCAACTTTTTTTTCTTCTTCCTTCCTGCAGCAAACCGACTGAACAGAACAGCCTCTGATCATAAACACACAGCGTGTAACTCTGATCACGTGAAGCCGCGTGCACGTGAAACTGCGTGCACGTGAAGCCGCGTGCACGTGAAGCTGCGTGCACGTGAAGCCGGTTGAGTCCAGAACTCACTCCTGCTGAAGCATCAGCTGTTGCATCAGCACCAAACCGTCAGGAGCATGTCTGGTTTGTTTCGGCTTTCTGTATTAATAACGTTTTTGTTTTTGGTACTTTTTTTTTTTTTTTTTAATAAATAAAAGTTGGTCTCACCAGCTGACAGTAAACAGTCTTTTAAAGTTTAAACAGTCCCCTTATAACCGGTCCTTATAAACGGTGCCCTCAGTAGACGGTCCCCTTATGAGCGGTCCTTTAAAGTAAGCGGTCCCCTTATGAGCGGTCCTTTAAAGTAAGCGGTCCCCTTATGAGCGGTCCTTTAAAGTAAGCGGTCCCCTTATGAGCGGTCCTTTAAGCGGTCTTACCTCGCTCGTCGCCGATCAGCGGGTCTCGGTGGTGCAGGTACTCCACCTCCTCCGTGTAGTTCTGGGTGTACGCCGTGTTGGCCCCGGCGTTCCGGGACTCGGTCCAGCGCACCTTGGCGACCCCTCTCGCGGTCATGTCCAGGCTCCTCACGCGCACGTCCCCGCTCACCTCCACCACCACGCGCCCGGACACCGGGTCTCCGCCGGAGAACGCCGGCAGGTTGTTCTCGTTCAGGCTGTCGAAGTAGATGGCCAGGGCCCTCACTTTGCCCATGACGAGACGACGAGGAAACTATATTAATGATACTAATACTACTACTACTACTACTACTACTAATAAAGAGTCTATGGAGAAGCTGTGCGTGCAGAGCTGCGTGGCGCGGGCACACACACGCCTATCTCCGGGCGGCCCGCGCAGAGCCGGGTCCTCCGCGGCGGGGATGTCGGTGTCGGTTCATCCGGGTCGAGACGCGCAGCTGACGGCGCCGCTGCAGCTCCTCCCCGCTGTCTCCGGTCTCTGCTGCCGCCGCCTGCAGCCGGCCGCTTTAAAGCCTCTGTGCGCCAAAATAACCTCACTGAGCATGTGCGCACAACACACACAACACAACACACACACACACACACACACACACACACACACACACACACACACACACACACACACAGTACAGCCTGAAATGTCTCCACTCAGTTCTTATCAAGAGGAAATAGATTAACAATATTTGGATCTAATTTGGCACAAACGGTGGAAAGTAACTTAAGTGTAAGGTTCTTATTAAGTAGTAGTCTAAAATAAGTACCTTAACTGGAGTAAATGTATTTTGCCGTAACTGTAAAACAAAGTTAAAACAAAATACTCCAAATATTAAATGATACAATGACACAAAGTATAAAAGTACATTTACTCAAGGACTGTACTTAAACACAATATTGAGGTACTTTAAATTACCTAAACTTTTACTGATTTTAGTTCCAATTCATGTGTTTTTATTTAATAAAGATGTTTATAAAACATTGAGCATCACGCCTGAGGACAGTAAATACCTGGAATTATATTTATTTAACGCGGAAACTAAAACTCTAAAAAAGAAGAGGGATGAAGAATATCGTACGTCGAACTGGAAGCTAACCACACACTGGGAGCACTGGGAGCTCTGGGATGCTGAAGGATCCTTTCCTGTCGGTTATTCCCATCCGTTCACCTTCAGCAACAAAACCCAAAAAATATTCAGTTTATAATCAAACACGACAAAGAAAAGAGTCAAATCCTCACATTAGAGAAGCTTTACCAGAAGTTCAGCTTGAAAACGTTTAATCAAAATACTTTTCTGTCCATCAAGTAATCGATTGATCGACTGATAGTTGCACTACCTGAATATTCCAGCTTCTGCACCTCATCGCTCCGTCAGAACGGTGACCTCTCTAAATTTGTACTCCAGCACAAAATTATATTATAATATTAATATTATGAGCTGATCTGTAAATAATCAAAGCACATGAGTCCCTCTGCTGGTCGGAGCTGAGAATCTATAAAAAGAGTTATTTAGTTTTTAGTGGAGTGAAAGTAGAAGTACTGCAGGATACATTTAAAGCAACGTGGAGTTAGTTAAGTGTACTTTAAGTGTTTGAGTAAATGTACTTTACTTTTTTTTTTCATGTGAAGCCATATGAAACCAGACAATCAATATAAGAGAAAGAGGTCAAAATAAAAAAATATAAATACAACTAACATAAAAAGACAATGAAAAACTAATAAATCAGGAGGCCATGTTAATATAATAAATAAAATAAAATACTTTAAAAAATGATTCGATAGAATTAAAAATGAACCGTCGTGAATTAAATCGGATGAATCCACATGACTTCCGGTTTCTTTGGTGTCCATCGTCAACAAACGTCCTTAAATCCCCTCGGAGATCAAAGGAAGAAGCCGCGACGGAACTTGTTTGACAATCTTCATGTTTGTAGGTTTTCTTCAGAGTCACGGGACTCCGGTGACGTCAGTCTGAACGTCGACGGGTTTTATAAAAATATCTACTTATATTAGATTTGTATTTGGATATTTTCAGTTTGTTGAAGATGTCTGGGCCTAATCTGAGGGAACGTTTGGTTCTGTGAACAGGAAGACACCGGTCTGGTGTTATGAGAATTAATTTGAATAAATTCCATTTGCAGAAGTGAAAGAGAATATTTTCTGTATTTACTTTCTTATAGTTTCTGCCACAAAAAATATACGTAACTTCACTTAATTTGATATCTATTGCACTGTTGTTGTCATTGATTGTCTGATGTCCAATGTCATGCACCTTCCGCCAAGAAAAATTCCTTGTTTGTGTAAACATTCCTGGTAAATAAACGGTTTCTGATTCTGATATAATAACATCAAACAGAGAGCCATGTGGATCTGTGTAGAAATATATTTTCTCAGACAAACATGGCACGGACATACTTAGCAGCAAATACCCATTGTGCAACAGGAAACACAACCAGAGGACTCCATGGAGCGAACAATCAATAACTTCCTGGTGCTGGATCCATAAATGCACTTTGCATATAGTTTATGTTCAGTCATGCAAAAACACAGAAAAGGACGGTTTACACAGACGTGCATATGAAATACTCCAGAGATCATAAACGTGACACTAACTGAGCAATCTGGCAAAAATAAATAAAAACAGTTAGAAAAAATAAAAAATATATTTTTGGAATATTGATAATTAGGCAAAAATCTGATTCAAAGTCAAATAAAATTAAACTAGACCTCAATTCTGTATTTTCACAGAATGTTTTTATAGTTTTATGTACGATTTAAAAATGCAGAAACACAGAATTATTATTATTTGTTTATCTTTATAAACTGAATTATTTGTAATAATACTGAATACAGAGGAACGTAAGTTTCAGCCGTTTTTTGTTTCTATGACTTTTAAAAGTATAAATATTTGTTGTGATGAGTAAATTTGCACTAAGTCCATCTTAAAGACAGTGATGGAGGAAGTATTCAGATCTTTAAAATAGTACAATATACTTGAGTACAAGTCTTGTGTGAAAGTAAAAGTACACAAATTATAAAAAATAAAAAAAGGTATGAAAAGTATAAAAATGCCCCCGAGACTGTTTTATATTCTATTATTATTATTATTGCTTCATGCATTCGTGTTAAAGCAGGATTTCACTGTTTTACTTTTTTTTTAATTATAAAAAATACAGAGCTTGGGGCTCAGATTATCTGAGATTAAAGTTGTAAATCTACGTTTTTTTATTTATTCAAGGAAGCACTTTTCAAGGTTGGATGAAGATTTATGAAAGTTTTTTTCTCGTACATGTTATGACTTCAAACTTGAACATTCTGAATATTCTGAGAAAATTAATTGTTGTTAAAAAAAAGTTGTAAATTTACAAGAAAGAAGAACAAATATTAACGAGAAAAAACAACAACCGTGGAACAATTTTTACTTAAAATGTGTAAAAAAAAAAAATCTCTGAATATTAATCTTCTTCTCCGTAGTTTATTTATGTATTTACGGCTCTTATACGCCGCCGCGTCACAGACTGAAATCCACTTTATTATTTGTTTGGTGAAAATAAAAGAAGAGTTTGTGAGTTCAACATGCTGTGTTTATACCAGATATTATTCATAATTCATCATAATAGTCATATGAGGAGCAGTGATAACAACAATAACATGCAACTCTTCAGTGAAGACACACAGCGAGCTCACACGTTGGAGAAAATAAAAAAGCTCCATGCAGAAGCACATTATTATTATTATTATTATTATTAGTTCATGTTCACTCTGTATGTTTTTACAAGAAATAAAAAAAAACACTAAAAGCATTTCTTTACAAGATTTAGAAAATAAATGTTTCCACAGTAACAAAAACAAAATTAAAACAACAACCATAAAAACAACTTTGACAGAATAATCAAAATATACAAGAAATATATAAATAACGTAGTTTACAGAGTTTACAGCTAGCTGGGGACCGTCCTCCTGCGCTTGTTGGGACTTTGTCCGGGATCAACCTTCAGCTCTCGATACTGCATCTACACACACACACACACACACACACACACACATTAAAATATATATATATATATATATATATATATTCCCTCTCTCACTCGCTCTCTCTCTCTCTCTCTCACCACTTGGACGTCAGACGGGACTCTGGACAGGAAGTCCAGCAGCTCGTTGTTGTCGATCAGGTACGGATCCCGAAGCTTCTTGGTGAACTTGTTCACACCTGCAGAAGAAGAGAGAGAGAGAGAGAGAGAGAGAGAAACTCTGAGTACTTGTACACACATGAAGTACATTCTGTGTGTTGTACACAGCAGGACTCACCCCACGCCAGCACCAGGAACCGGAGAGGAACGAGGTAGAGGAGAACTGTGGCCGAGCACAAGGCGGCCATCGCCAACCAGCTCAAGAAAGGCACGGTCCAGTTAACGGTGCTGGAGGAGAGAAGAAGAAGAAGAAGAAGAAGAAGAAGAAGAAGAAAAAGAAGGCACTTCCTGTGACATCCTGGTCTTCACAACAGAGCTCTGGTTGGAGCTGTGGCTCGATACTCACTTCTTCATCCTCTCTCCGTGCGACGCCACGTCGTCCAGCGCGCTCTGCACGCTGACGAACACGTCCTGGATGGCGTACAGCTTGTCCAGGAAGCCCTTTGGCTCTGCCTCCTGCAGGAGGAGGTCAGCGTCTCAGTGCATTGAGAACAAATGTAGCAAAATGTAACACAACGTAACACATTGTAACACAATGTAACACAATGCAACATTGTTCATTATACCTTGTCTTCCTTGTCCTCCTCTTCGTCCTCCCACTCGAACACGGCCTCCATGGACTGCGGCAGGAAAGGAAAACGCACAGAAACTCTTGATTAAAGACTTGGAAGTTGTCTTTAACTTTGTGTTAAAGTTAACTTTGTTAACAATGTTAAAGTTAACAAAAGTTAACAATGTTAAAGTTAACATTGTTAAAGTTAACAAAAGTTAACATAAAGTTAACAATGTTAAAGTTAACAAAAGTTAACAATGTTAAAGTTAACCAAAGTTAACATAAAGTGAAACAATGTTAACGTTAACAAAAGTTAACAATGTTAAAGTTAACAAAAGTTAACAATGTTAAAGTTAACAAAAGTTAACAATCTTAAAGTTAATAATGTTAACAATGTTAAAGTTAACAATTTTAAAGAAGTTAACAAAGTTAAAGTTAACAATTTTAACGAAGTTAACCATGTTAAATTTGACAATGTTAAAGTTAACAATGTTAAAGTTAACAAAATTAACAATGTTGAAGTTATCTTTAATTTAGTGATTATAGAGCCTTCGGTGCTCACCGTTACGGCCGCTTCTCTGTAGGAGGAGAAGACGTAGTTCCAGACCAGCAGCAGCAGCAGAGCCATCGGCAGCATGTAGAGCTCGAAGTTCCACACGACCACGACGAACAGCTGGGGAGGAGAACCAAGACCTAAAGTACTTGCAGTATCTGCAATACCTGAAGTACCGGAAGTAGCTGCAGTAGTTGCAGTACCGGGACTGAGAGGGGCAGACTGTCAGACCCTGCTGCAGTAAAATGAGAGGTTTGCTAAAAGGGACCCTGGTGCACAGAGACACTACCACTTTGGACCACAGGTGGTGCCAGAAACATCACCATGTAAAAGTTCCTCGTAGAGCCTTTAAGTACAAAAGCATTAGCTTGAAAATATACTTGGATTTTAATCATAATTTTAGAAAATGCTTAATTGTGTGTGTGTGTGTGTGTGTGTGTGTGTGTGTGTGTGTGTGTGTGTGTTATACCACAAAGGAGATGATGCTCCTCTGGGCAGACTCCCATTCGAAGCAGCTGTTGATGTACGTCCCGTAGCTGATCAGGACCATGATGCACCTCTTCACGCGGTTAAAGTTCTGCTGCAGCAACTGAGAGATGGAACGTTTTTATTATTAATATATTATATTTATAAATTACATTACATTTAGGAATACACATTATATTTCAGAAATATGAATGTAGTGGCAACATGTTAGAATATTTTATTATTTTAAATGTTTATAAATGTTTAATTTGTCAGATTAATTGATAATGACAATATTTTAATGGGTTTAGAGATATATAATATATGATAATTTAGTATATAATACTGTAATAATATAATAAGTATTAATGCACATAAACAAACCTGCTTGGAGACTTTGGGTTCTTCCTCGATGTATTTCTGCTCTGCAGGAACAACAGACTTCAGAGCAGCTTTTACCTGAAGAGGAAGTCAGAGAGAGAGCAGGTCATGTGACCAAGGACAGGTCTTACAGCTGTTACCTGAAGGGTCATGTGACCGAGGACAGGTGTTACAGCTGTTACCTGAAGAGGAAGTCCCGCTCTCTGACAAGTAAGTACAGTAAATAGTACTACATGTCCCTCTGAGATGTAGTGCAGTAAATAGTACTACATATCCCTCTGACATGTAGTACAGTAAATAGTACTTCATGTCCCTCTGAGGTACTTGTACCCCTAAAGCAGTACTCACAGAGTTGTACACGACGTCCATCTCCAGGTAAATGGCTCCTTTGCTTCGTCCCGTCAGCTCTTTGTTCTTCAACATGTAACTCTTCTGCTCACCGTTTCGGATCTGACACAAATAAAAAAACACGGCAACAGTTTGTATTTGTACACCTTAGTGTTGTACTTTGTGTACTATTACACTCACAGATAATAAGGGGATGGCCACTTTTCCTAGGAAGTCGGCGCTGCGGTCTCGGTCCTCATCGAACACCGTGACCTCCAACACGGAGTGCATGTCCTTCACGTTGCTGAGGAGAGGGAGAGTAGTACCTCAATAAAGAGGTACTCACTACTCAGACTACACCTTAGCACAAACTGGGGTTGTCATTCATTTACACGCAAAAGCATATTCTTTCAAAAGTAACATTTTGTAAATTTGTTTCTTTCCCACTTAAAGAGATAGTGTTGATGTTTTGAAGTGTGTTTGTATAAAGTACTTCTACATAGTCAGAGTATTACTACAGTAGAGGGAGAAAGGTAATGTACTGCTGTGGACGTATTTTAGACTCCTAAAAGAGTCTATATCAGTTTAAATGAACGCTACATTTATAATATTTTCACCTCTTTACCTTTCTGCTGGGAGATGAAGCTGTTATCTCTGATTTCTTTAAACACACCAGACTCCATTGACAAAAACAGTGATTTAACGTCTCAGGACTCAGGAGCTGCTGCTCTCTTGCCGCCTCTGCCTGTTAGTTAGTGTGTTATTGTGAAGTTTCGCAATAACACAAACTAACCACCAGATGGAGGCAGCCGGAGACCAGCAGCTCCTGAGTTTTATGTACAAATATTCATCTGCACAGTAACTAATAACAAGTAAAAAGTACAGTATGTCCTTCTAGGATGTATTGGAGTAGTATTATAAAGTATCATACATGGGAAACATATGAAATATATGAATTGGAATTAAAAAATGCATATTGGCAAAATATGAAGTATTTATATGAAGAATTGATATGGATCACATTTGATTAAATGCAACTTGTATGTATTTACAGTAGAATGAATGTGACTGTGATGTGAATCAGTACTACAGTCTAAATACACGTAGTATTTGTGTACTGTGACTCACAAGGTGAAGACTTTGTTCCACTCTGGGTTCAGGTTCTTGTAAACCGTGTGAGTCTGGAGCCGGTCGTTGTTCAGCTCCAGCACACAGAACGGGTCACTCTTACCTGGAAGACACCAGAGTATAAAGTACTGTGGAGGAGTATAACGTACTGTAGAGGAGTATAAAGTACTGTGGAGGAGTATACAGTACTGTACAGGAAGTATACAGTACTGTAGAGGATGTATAAAGTACTGTGGAGGAGTATAAAGAGGAGTACAAAGTACTTTAGAGAGTATAAAGTACAGTACGGGATAACAAGTAATGTACTGGAGAACAAAGTACAGAACAGGAGAATAATGTACTCAACAGGATGTATAACGTACAATACAATATACAAAATATCTAAAAATATATATATATATATATATATATATATACATATATATATATATATATATATATATATAATACTGTATTGGAGAATAAAGTACTGTTAAGGAGTATAAAGTACTGGAGAGGAGTATAAAGTACTGTTAAGGAATATAAAGTGCTGGAGAGGAGTATAAAGTACTGGAGAGGAGTATAAAGTACTGTACAGGATGTATAAAGTACTGTAGAGGAGTATAAATTACTGTGGAGGAGTATAAAGTACTGTGGAGCAGTACAAAGTGCAGCACAGGATGGACGTCGTGATTACCCGTGACGTCGGCCACCATGAGTCCTTCGGCTCTCATCACCTTCACCTGGACGATGCCGACGTCCTTGAGGTTAGAGAACGACCTCCAGGCGCTCTGGAGGAAACCAAACAGGAAGTCAGGGGTCTCTCCATCTCGTGGATATCTGACCGTTAGCCTGACGAGTGGCGCTCACGTAGCGTCCCAGGATCTCGCGGCGCTCCAGCGGGTCGTCCAGCGGCGTGACGGACAGGTCAGCGATGGAGACGTGGGCCGAGGCCGTCAGCGTGACCAGCAGCACCACGGAGCCCCGGGACTCCTCCAGCGCCAGGTCCAGGTGGTGGGTCCGCTCCTTGGAGAGGGTGGAGAGGTCCAACTGGCAGCTGGACGACGAGCACAGTACTTTATACTATGTATACACACACACAGTATATATACGCACAATGAGCTCATGAAGCACAGATGTGATATATAAATACTGTGTATATATATATTAGATATCAGTTTTTGATTGGTGTACCTAAATTGGCAACTGGGTCGTCATTGAGAGGGTTTTAAATGTCATTTCGGATGTTCTTTGAGTCCTTTAGGTCAGCGGTCCCCAACCACCGGGCCGCGGTTGATTTATTTTATATATATTTATCAGTCTGTGCTGCTGGTGTTCTGGTCAAAAAAGGCTGTGGACCGCTGCTTTAGGTGGTTTAATGGTATTTGAAAATGTTCTAGAAGTAATTTAAGAGGTTCTATGACACATTTAGGTGGTTTAGTTGGCATTGAGTAGGTTCTACGGCCTTTGTGAGGTTTAGCTGATATTAAAAATGTTCTATAAAGGTTCTTAAGGATGTTCTATGGGTCCTTGAGGTGGTTTAGTGGTCATTTAAAAGTTTCTAGAAGTCATTTAGAAGGTAATATGAGGATATCTAGCTATTGAGAAGGTTCTAGAGGTAATTTAGGATGTTCTATGAGTCCTTTGGGAAGTTTAGCGGTCAATGAAAAGGTTCTATGGATCCTTCAGGATGTTCTAGGAGTCCTTGAGGAGGTTCTACGTCCTTTGGGAGGCTCTTTGGGGGGTTCCATCTAGGGATCATTGAAAAGGTTCTAGAGGTCTTTTAAGGTGTTCCATGAGTCTTCAAGGAGGTTAAGCGGTCATTGACGAGGTTCTATCTAGTGATCTAGGTTCTATGAGTCCTTGAGGAGGTTTAGTGGTAATTCAAGATCTTACTAACAAACGAATGTTGTTGTTTTTTTTTCTTCAGTTTTATTCCATATGTTTGAGTTTTTACACATCATGTTTCAAACCAAGTGCAACATACATGTTCACAGCTCTCATTATTTTACAAATGAAACAAATAAAAACATAGAAGGGAAAGAGCAGCTCACCGTCCGATGAAGTCGTCTTTCCGGCCGGTGTCTTTGTCCCACACGGAGATCTCCAGCACGCCTCCGGTCTCTTCGTACATGTGAAGGTCAAACTGCTGCCTCCACTGCGGACTCAGGGTCTTTGGCACCGTCTGCACACAAACACACAGATGCATCATGGGAAACACGCTCTTCATTTGAAGAAACAACATTTGCAGACATGAGTCCCAGCTCAGCGCACCTTGCTCCGGTACTTCTGGGGTCCCAGCCTGAACTTGACGTACGGGTCGCTCAGGCCGTTGGAGTCCATGGGGATCAGGTTCCGGCCTTCGATCAGCGCGATGCTGACGATGCCGCGCCAGAGCTGCGACTTCCGGTGAAGCTCCGAGAGACGCAGTGACTGCTGCTGCTGGCACACACACACACACACACACACACACACACACACACACACACACACACAGACACACACACAGACACACACACAGACACACACACACAGACACACACAGAGACACAGACACACACACACACACACAGACACACAGACACACAGACACACACACACACACACACAGACACACAGACACAGACACACACACACACACAGACACACACATACACACACACACACTACTATGTTATGTCTGATAACATATTGTTAGCCTGTTAGCAAGATGTTAGCCTGATAGCATGACGTTAGCCTGATAATGTTAGCCTGATGGCTTGATGTTAGCTTGATGTTAGCCTGATAGCATGACGTTAGCCTGATGATGTTAGCCTGATGGCTTGATGTTAGCCTGATGTTAGCCTGATAGCATGACGTTAGCCTGATAATGTTAGCCTGATAACGTCACACTAAACAGCCAGTGGGTGAAATGAGAGCAGCTACAACACACGACCACAATCAACACCGACTATGTTTACATGCAAACTAATATTTCCACATTATTATATCAACAGCATATTCCAAAATATTCTAAATGTGACATTTCCTCTTAAAACATGTGAGGAAGAAGGAATATTGTCCTTTTGGGGGGGAATAAGAGAAAACCCAGAATATTTAGTGCATGTAAACGTAGTACTTTAAGGAGCAGAATATACAAAATGTTTGATGTCTTTTTGAACTCGTCATGAAAAAACTTCAAATGAGCAAACAAAACATTTAGGGATTAACGGAAAGATCATGGAGAGCTGTGACGATGATGATGATGATGATGATGATGAGGATGGGGATTTACCTTGGTGGAGCGCTTCCAGGACCTCCTGAGCAGCATTGTCTGAATATACATTAAAATACATTATTTCAACTGATTCTTTACTGGGTGATTTAAACAGGAGGGCTGAAAACACCTTGTCTAGCCACTAGGGGGCGCTATAGGACACGTTCATCTCTAACTACAAGGAGAGGAAACAGACGATGAAGGGGAGGCGTACAGCAGCTTTACGCTCATGAATAAAGCATCTGAAAGAAGATTCTAACAGAGAAGGATGTGCTGGATGTTCATTATTATGGCCTCATTATCTTTATGAATAATGATCTTTCTGAGCTCTCCGTCTACAGTCTTTTCTGTTGTTGTTTTTGTGTTGATTTCCCCACATCTTCATCCTCTTCCTCTGCAGTGGACTGACACTCGGCCTGATGATTAATTTATATGCTGAATAAAACATAAGCACGAGGCTGTTTGACGTCTCTGATCTGCTGAGGAATTAAACTGAAACTCGTACGGAAGCAAAGAAATGTAACGACACGTAGAAATATACATGCCAGTGAAATTATATTACTGAGGTATTTTATTTTGAAAATCCGACTGAATTTAGGTGATTTTTAGAGGCTTATTTCAATACTTAATTCACCACAATTTGACTCAATGTTGAGTTACAACGTACTGTTTCAAACACTGTCCAGCCTTTTTTAATCTTAAAATAAGATGTATTCTACGTATCTTTTGATGTATTTTCTATTTATTTTCTCTTGTATGTGAAAACTTAGTTGGCAATAAATCTGATTATTCTGAGCTGTAAACACAAATATTATAACCTTATAAAGTCGGTATGTTGCTTATTTTCCACATCAAGCAGTTACAGATCAACACGATTTGTTTTCTTTGTGTTTGTTTCACCTGATCAATATGAGTCCAACAAGAGTCCAACAAGAGTCCAACAAGAGTCCAACAAGAGTCCAAAATGAGGCCAAAATGAGTCCAACAAGAGTCCAACAAGAGTCCAACAAGAGTCCAACAAGAGTCCAATATGAGGCCAAAATGAGGCCAAAATGAGTCCAAAAAGAGTCAAACAAGAGTCCAACAAGAGTCCAATATGAGGCCAATATGAGGCCAATAAGAGTCCAAAATGAGTCCAATAAGAGTCCAACAAGAGGCCAACAAGAGCCCAATATGATTCCTATAAGAGGCCTATAAGAGGCTTATAAGAGGCCAATATGAGTCCAATAAGAGTCCAACAAGAGGCCAAAATGAGTCCAAGAAGAGTCCAACAAAAGTCCAATAAGAGTCCAATAAGAGGCCAATATGAGTCCAATATGAGTCCAATATGAGTTCAATAAGAGGCCAATAAGAGTCCAACAAGAGTCCAATATTCTCTCTTTTTGCTCCATGTTTGGTCTCCACCGCCTCGTGAGTGAAATATCCATCTAAACGTTTTACTGATTCCAGTCGCTTTCAACTAAATTGTTCCTTTGAGTATTTTCTTCCATATTAAAGTCAGTCAGAGAATAATTATTCTAATTCTGATGCTTATTTATGTTTCAATAAGAGCCACTGGGGTAAGGGGAAGCCAAATAAACGGAAAACTAAACCTTAAAAATAAAAACAAGAACAACAAAAAATTACAAATAATAAAAAAGTTATTGAATGACGGCTTCAAAGAGCAAAGTGTGTATAATAATAATAATAATAATAATAATAATAATAATAATAATAATTTCCAAGAACAAACCCTTCAAATCCGTTCGGTTGTTTTCTCCTGAAGAGGAACAAAGTTTCCTCAAAGTCTGAACGCTAACATCGTGATTCTGGGCAAAAAAAAAATCACAATAATTTCCTCGTTGATAAATATGATTGCAAGTATAATTGGTTCAGGTTGTCCACTGCAGGAATGAAACATAAAACACGGCATTCGGTTCCTTCACCAAAGAATTGTCTCGGAAAATTTGTTTCATAACTTCAGAATCTCTGAGAAACTTTATTTTTCTTGTAAATGTAATCTAAAAATTTTTTTGTTTTATTTCTTTTTTTAAACCCACAGTGGCCCAAACACGGCGTCGTACTACTGGACAGATCCACTAGGTGGCGATGGGAGGAAGCTCCTCGCTGGACGAGGAGGTGAAGGAGGAGGAGGGTTAACATCAGGGGGAGGAGCCTAATCACCACTACACTCACTGAGCTCACGTACGACCTCCAGCGACTCGCCGACGCCACGACGCCCGGCTGCAGGAAACACAGACGCAGCTCAAACTCTCGTCATCAGCCACTCATAACGCAAAAGTTATAATGAAACGTGTGATGGAGCTGCTGTACGATCTGCAGATTGATGGGTCGAGTCCCAAACCTCTACAGGACAAAGCTCCTCCCTCACTGGTTTCATACCAGTTGGGACCAGTGGAACCTTCATATTTTATTTTATTTCTTTGAATTCTTTTGAAATACAAATATTTAACGAGGAGAACAGCAAAGATTAGAGTTTGATCAAGTTAACATTATTTCCCTCTTATTGATCTCGTGGCCCCTAAAAGATTAATGTATTGATATATAATATATATATTTATAGTGTATAAAGGTTTGATGATCCATTTTCTTCTGTTTATGTCTCAACAGGTAAAAAAAAAAGGTTTGCAGGTAATCTTCCAAACAGCTACTTCCATATGTTTATTTGTTTGTTAAAAAAGTGTTTTATTGTTGTGATACTCATGTTGGCCACTAGAGGGTGAAGTGCACTACGACTCTGTGTTCTAATTAAGATTAACATAAATTAACTAACTAACAAACAACGTGCGTACCGTTTGTTTAGAGCATGAAGAAGTTAAATATCACCTGGACGACAACACAGATGTTTTAGTTCCATTTAGAACACTTCAACCTCTAGTGGCCAACGTGAGTATTACAACAACAAACAACTTAAAATAATCCTTTAAAACCTCTTTTTTCTCTCCAGCTGATGTTAAATCATAAACACAGTTAAGATCAGATTTAGAAAATAAATCTCCAGATTGTATTTTTGTACTCTCCTCTCAGGGCTTCCGTACATCAGGATTGAAAAAACAAAAGACACATTCTTTATCATTAGCAGCAGCCATAACGTGCAGCCTGCACTCATCACTTTCCTGGAATATAATATTAGTTTTTGCAGAACATTATGAAGACACGATACTATAAGAGCAGCAGCAGACGTACCGTGGAGTCTCGCCGCTCCTCCAGAGGACTGTCTTTAGGCGTCAGGGTGACGGCCAGATCCAGGGAGCCCAGGTCCTGGTCCGGGTAGTGAGGGTCCTTCAGCTCCAGGGTGACCGGGATCGTCCTGCAACACACGGGGGGGACAGGTGTGAGTGCTGCAGGACCACCTGACGGCCAGTGGGGGGCGACCCCGCCCACAGAGCGCCTGATGACATACAAGAGGTCTCCTGGTGGTCAGGAGAGAGAATGCAGCTTCAACACATGAAGCATATACTTCTATACAACCAGAGGAGTCTCTTCCTGGTGGTCAGGAGAGAGAATGCAGCTTCAACACATGAAGCATATACTTCTATACAACCAGAGGAGTCTCTTCCTGGTGGTCAGGAGAGAGAATGCAGCTTTAACACATGAAGCTTATACTTCTATACAACCAGAGGGTTATAAAACAAACCAGAACTGAGAGTTCATGAAAAGATCAACAGGAGGAGTTGTTTTTGTGTAATGAGAGAAAATGATCGATGTCCAGGTGACGGAGACTGATGAAGAGGAGACTGATGAAGAGGAGGCTCTGTGATCAATGTGTGGTGATCAGTGTGATTTTTACTGACGGCGGGTCGAGCCGATGGCTTTGACGAGAAAATACATCACTTTTCACAGTTTTCACCTCTTTCCGTGGACCAGCTGATAAAACAATAGTTCTGACTCATGACAACAAGACAACAATCTAGTTTTCGTGTCCTGCTGTGACTCGTGGATCGGCCACGACGAAGCAAAGAAACCAAGAAGAGTTTTGTTTTGTTTAGAGAGACACAAATATGAAATTAAATATATATCGAACCTCTGTTGCTCCAGAGACTCCAGGTAAAGGTACGCTGAACCCATGAAGTCATCCTGGAGGCCGAAGTCGTAGTCAAACACCTGCAGAGGAGCAGCGGACACATCTGGTGTTCATTCATAATTAATATGGAAAATGTGTGTGTGTGTGTGTGTGTGTGTGTGTGTGTGTGTGTGTGTGTGTGTGTGTGTTTACCTTCACATACAGAGGGTCACTCAGACAGTCCATTATCAGAGTGGTTCTCTCCTCCCACACCGGGTTGAGGTTCTTGTGGATGGTTTTGCTTCTGAACACTTCTTTCCCAGCCAGCTTGAACTTCACATACGGATCGCTGCTGCCTGAAAGAAGACCAGTAAAGGTTCTCACAGATGAAACACACAAAGAAAGAGAAAAAGAGGCGTTTATGACTCTACCTCCTCTGTCTCTGACGGCCAGGTTGCGTCCTCTCTTCAGCTCGATCTCCAGCTTGTACATCCCCGAGGAGCCCGGGGCCGCAATACCCTGTCGGGAGGAACCAATAAATCAACGCGTCCGTCAAGGAAACTGCGTGGTCGTCAGCGAACGAGCCTCAAAACCAACTCACCGACGTCTCTGAGAGGAATGAAAAAAGCTCTGAACTGAAGCTCTCACTTCCTCGCTTGCGTCCGCACACCCCGAACAACTCTGACTCGAGTGTCTCAGGCGGCTCGGCAACTCGTCCCAGGGGCGACCACTAACAGGAAATTACACGAGAGTAGCTTCCTCCCATCCGATCTGAGTGTTGTTCAGCCGCTACTCGTTTTTTTCCATTCTTGTACAACTCTTACTTTCACTGCTGCAAACGTGAATAACGGACATCCTCTGGAGCTCCATGGCCCAACGCTGCTGCAGCAGCTCACTCCCATGATGCAACGAGGTTCTAGGACTATTTGCACATATTTAGAAAAGTGGGGGTTTCGTGAGCTGCAGAAATGTGTCTGTATCAGAGCAGTTTTCAGAGCAATGCTACTAAAAGAGACTCCCCATGTCTTCACAGAGACCTGGATCCATCATGATCCATCGTGACCCATCGTGATCCATCGTGACCCATCATGATCCATCGTGGTCCATCGTGATCCATCGTGGTCCATCGTGACCCATCGTGGTCCATCGTGGTCCATCGTGATCCATCGTGATCCAAGATGTCGACCGTGTCATTTAGGAGAGAAATGTTGTTGTATACATTCCTGATGATGCAAATCAAATTTGCAAAATGTGTTGAGTCACAAACGAGCTACGACTGCATTTCCTTGTGCTGCATGATGACAATAAATTATCCTTGAATCCTTATTAATTCATTAATATCAATGTAGATTGAACAGATCACATTTTGATCAGTTACATTTACAGCCTTATAGGAGATATATGTATACCATACATAAATAGTCATTTTAAATTATCTTTTTCATTTTATTTGTTTTTGAAGTAACACTTGTGCTTCATCTATTCTATTTTTATTATTTTGTAGATACTAGAATCTCGGTTTCGACACAAAAACAAACATCAATAACGTCAAATATGAAGTCTGGATTTCTTGATCATATTCAACTGCTGTAATTAATAAACCTTTAGATTCAAGTTTATAAAATGTGATTCCACATGTGTCAACGCTCCTTTGACACGCTCATATGTGAGCAACAGATCAATATGAAACATTAATATCGCCATACATCACTCTCAAAGTAAGAGGACGGCTCTGCATCCTGCCAACACACGGATCCACTTACACAGATCAATACTTCTGTAATGTGATGATATGAACACTTAAACCACTGAGGGTCTGAGGTCTGCTGGCAATCACAGTCCAGATATCCAGAGAATACTTTATACGCCTTAAATACTCTGAAGATATCCACCACAGGAAGACATGAACGGGGGTTTATAAAGGATTGCAATGGAAGATACTTGATTTATTCCCTCAGTAAACATTGTAAACATGAGTTTATGTCTCAATCTTCAATGCAGCAACAACTCCTCTGGTTGTATAGAAGTCTATGCTTCAAGTGTTAAAGCTGCATTCTCTCTCCTGACCACCAGGGGGTGACTCCTCTGGTTGTATAGAAGTATATGCTACAAGTGTTAAAGCTGCATTCTCTCTCCTGACCACCAGGGGGTGACTCCTCTGGTTGTATAGAAGTATATGCTACAAGTGTTAAAGCTGCATTCTCTCTCCTGACCACCTGACCTCCTGACTCCTCTGGTTGTATAGAAGTCTATATAAATGACTCTACTTCTCTCTTGATGTATTCCCTCAGTAAACATTGTAAACATAAGTTTATGTCTCAATCTCTAGTTTCAAGTGTTCTTCAAACCGCAACCAACTCATATGGTTGTATAGAAATCAATGAAAACAATTAGGTACGTTGTGGGGTAAATTCAGTTCAGACATGAGGATGTTCCATTAGGAGATGAAGTCAACAAAACAGGGGCTCCAGGTCGACTTTACATAACTGGAATCACTGATATATTGTATATAAATGATATATGTGTATATATATTATATTCTGTGTAGATACGGTGGCTCCAGTAGAGCCAGTGTGTGTTCAGTCAGCAGAAGCCCTCGTCCTCTCATGCTGTCACAATAACAAAGTCTTCGTTTATCACAGCCACTAATCCAGCGTCTCTATTTTGGTTTTATGGCCCACAACAAGCCGGCAGCTGTTTCTAAAGCTCGGCAGCAACCAGCAGACGGACTCAGTCAGAGACCAGCCGGAGAAGCATGACCAGCGTTTATGCCGTGTTCACACCGGACGCCGCGCGAATTCGCGTGAGTTGAATTCTCCCAACTCCGGCGGAGAAATCGCGTGACGCAAAGTTGCGGCAGCCAATCAGTGTTGAGAAGCTCCGCCCGTCATCACCGCCGTCCTGCCGTTGATGAATGAAACTGCTGCTGCTCCGCCTGAACCAGCGCTGGCAGCGGCTTCATTGAGACGCTGTTGTGGGACTACGGATAATAGTATGAACCCAGACACCATGGAGTTTGATGTTCCGACATATGTGGAGTTTACACAAAAAGTTTAAAGCAGAACTGGTGGTTGTTTCCATGGTGGATGAAGGAATCGGTATCTGTTTTACGGAGATAAGCCAGACGCTGTTCCTGGAGGAGTCGGTGAAATTCACCGAGCTGTGTGCGGCTACGGATGATGTCATGAACCCGAACACGAGGGCGTGTCATGTTCCGATATGTTTGGGACTTCCACAACAAGTATACAGCAGAACTAGTGGTTATTTATTCCATGGTCGATAGCGGAAATGACTCCGTTGCTTGTCTCTCACAGCTGTTCTACGGTGTGTGAATGCTGATAATCAGACGCCGGTGATTCACCCCCGGTGTCTGAGGGAGAGGAACCGAAAGGCCTTCCTCCCCACAGGGCCGCAGTGGGGCCACTTTTCAGCCCGGGAATTTCAGGCTCAAGACCGGCCCACTTTTTCCATGGTAGTGGAAATTGGATAAATGAAGCAACAGTTCAGCTCTTACTATCCTGTAGTTTTGTTTGTATTAATACCATGGTCCAACAAATAATGTAAAGGTTAAATACAACAATAATAATCCACTTAAGATGAGAAGTTAACAAAATATATTCCACTATTCCACAAGTATAGGTTGATAAATTAACAAAAGCAGAAATAAATAAATCAAACATTTCCCACTCTTCAACAAAGAGGCATATTGAACTAATGTTTACAGTTCAACTCACAGTACAGTATACAGTTACATGGTGAACAGCACCAACAGCATCTACAGCACCAGTAACCGCCTAAGCAGTGCACTGGTTTCTGCCACTGCATCTATAACTGTGTCGTTGCTTATAGACATGAGGATTTCCTTCTGTGCACATTAACATGAATGAGGCAGTAGGCCAGGTGTGTGGAGTGAGACCTCATGGGGCCGTCATTGTCATGTCATTGTTCTGCATGAGTATTATATAGTGGTGATTTACTCCTTTACTACACACACCTCTGAGCAAACGATGCATACTGGTTCATCAAGTACTGTCATATCCTGCTCTTTCTTACAATATATAACTGTAATTCACATTGTTTCCTCTGTTATCCTCTCTACCTGTCCCTGTAGTCATGGCCTCCTCATTGCAAATGTCGGGCTCATCATTTTCAGCAGGAGACTCTTATCTGCTGCTCCGAAGCTACAAAGAAACATTAAGTCATATTACTGCATACTTCAATATCAATATCAATATTATATATCAATATTTGCATAATATTTGCAAAGTCTATGGATCGCCATATTTTGGGTGATATAAAAAGGCTAATATTTTAATTAAATGTAATATTTTGCTTGGGAATAGGTTGACAACGCTAAAACGATATGAATCAAGGCTACAACGTTAGCCGAATAGTTACGTTGCTAATCATTAGGCCTGTCTCTCGTGTGTTTGTCCTCTTGAAAATAAATCAGTAAGCTTGGCACATTTGGCATCATCCTCCTCCAACGCATTTCTTTTTTTCAACCTGGCTTGTTCAGCCCTCCTGCCCTCTTCCTCCGTCCATCCTCCCTGACGCGTATCGGTGCGGTCGGGCCGGCCCAGCTATCGGTAGCCTATCTACGGACCGAACCAACTCTATTTGGGAGGGGTGAACTTCCTCGCATGGTACAACCCATGCAGAGGCTGCGGTGTCAGAATGCAGAACGTGTGTAGCCCACTTTAAGAGAAGATGGACTAACGTGACAAATGTCAACAAATAAATTTCTCGACCGGCCCAGAAGTGAAGCGGCCCACCGGGAACTCTCCCGATTCTCCCGATTCCCCCCCGGGCTCCCCACTGCTGTCAGGCTGCACAACAAGCTGAGCTCTCAGTAGACCACTAACACTTCACTTTGGACACTTTGATTGCATATATATTGCTATTGCACCTGGTGCAATATTAATACATTTAAGTACTTTCATATACTTTTTATTCCATCTGTATATTTATTTTAAAATTGCTACTGTATTCTTCTTCTTTACTGTTTTTTCTTACTGTTACTGTTATTTATATTACTTGTTTTTTGTCTTACAATGCTGCTGTAATCCTGCAATTTCCCCACTGCGGGACTAATAAAGGATTATCTTATTTTATCTTATCTTCTTAGCTCCTCATCGGTGTGTGGATGGATGAATGATGTCATGTATTGTTAAAGCGCTTTGAGTGGTCGGAAGACGAGAAAACATCTCTACAGGTACGGGTCCTTTACCATCTGATCCACCGGAGGTTTGATTCCTGTCTGGTCTCGTGTGCGCTGACGGGGAACACCGCGAGCATGAAGGCTTAAACACTCGGAGAGGATTAGAGTCACGAAGCAGGAAGCAGAACACACACAATCCCATCAGCTGCAGCTATTCCAGGAGCGTGCACGTGTGTGTGCATGTGTGTGCACGTGTGTGCACGGTCACCTGTTGCCTTTGCCCGTGAGCAAGACAGACACTCACAATATAATCTGTATAAATGCTTCATATTGAGGCTTAGTAATACCTTCTTTTTAGCGTGTGATTGATGTTTGGAAGCTCTGTGCTTAAATACTAGTATAGTATTATAAATAATAGTATTTTACTTGAGTGTTTTCATGGTACTTTATACTTCTAGACCTCAGAAGGACGGTGCAGAAGAAGCTCAATAAAACATGGACAGCCTTCCCTCGAGGTGGAGTGATTCCTGAGGCAACAGGATGGAAGCAGAGACATCGTGACTCTTCTTCTCCAACGTGGGTCAGAACACTTGATCCCACATTTCCCACAATGCACCATGGATTGGACCCTTCCTCCCTAGTAAACCTCCATGTCAGCTTTCTTTATTTATGGGCTGCAGCTAACATTTATTTTCATTATTGATTAATATGCCCATCAACTATTTGATTAATCAGTGATAAAATGTCATCAAATGTCTGAAAAATATGTCAATTAATATCATATATAGTAAAGAAAAGGCCAGAAGCTGGATCTGTGTGTGCAACACGTCAAAGTCAGAATGAGAGACCAGCAGCCGTAACGGCAGGCGAGTGAAGAGGAACGAACGGGAGGGAACGGAGAGGAAGTCAATAACAGCGGCGAGAGCGCTGTTATTGACTTCCTCTCCGTTCCCTCGTGAACGTCCATCTTCTTCACGTCCGCCATGACACGCCGGTGGAGCCTCGAGGGCCGTTAACATCCATACTGGTGCCAGTACGGCCGTTAATATCCATACTGGTGCCAGTACAGGAGAGCAATACTGCAGATACCGCAGGGAAACTAAACGTCTGGAGCCACTTTCACTTTACTGTATTTTCCATTTTATGATTCTACTTTACATCTCGGAGGGAAATATTGTGTCACGTGACCGCTGACGTTACTTTTCAGATTAATATTTAACCCTAAAAACATGTAATAAGCTTATAAAATGCAACATATTGAAGATTTAACCAGCAAAGAGACCGTGGTTTCATTTAAATTAGTTTTTAGTCCGAAGTAGGGACGAGTTTACTGAAACTAGTACTCTCATCCAGAATGCAGCTTGAACACATGAAGCATAGACTTCTATACAACCAGAGGAGTCGGCCCCTGGTGGTCAGGAGAGAGAATGCAGCTTAAACACATGAGCCCTGCTGGTCCCTCCTCTGTCTGCCAGCTGGAGAGATTTGGCTGCAACCAAAGAATTGTTTGCCAATTCTCCAGGAAGGAGAACAGAACAGTCCATCAGCCTCGATGTGTTTTCATGACTCAGCGCTGGCGTCTCGTCAATACAGCTCTGTAAACCAATCAGGCTCTCAATAACCCCAATATCTCTGCTCCTCATCCTTCACAGGCACTTAAAGCTCAGGACTCACTGATGTATTGCATCTCTGGTGTCGCCCTCACAAAACACCGGTTCCTGCAGGAACACGGTGTTTGCTGCTCTGAGTCCGTCTGCAAACATCCATCTTTATCTCACGATCTCTGGACAAGAAGCCGTTTCCTCCTGCAGGGTCGATGCGCCTCTCTTTCCTTTCATTCACGCCTCCTCAACAGCCTGGATGTGCTTCTAAGGAAAGTGGAGACGTCGGTTTATTTTTAAACCTTTTTCTTTTCCTTTGCTTCTCCTGCAGACGTGTTCTATAAAGCCCCGGGTCCACGGTCCTCTGACTAATGAGTCAATGATGAATGATGAGTTCCTGAAGCACAGAGATCACGGACCGAGACAAAGACGGAGCAAATGTAACGTCTAGAGCGCTTTCTGACGCCTCTTGTTGTGCATGAAAACATTCAAATGATTAGGGAATAAAAGGCGTTTCTACTGGTTTAAAGCATGATGGTCTTTTAGAAGCTTTCATCAGTTTACTTTCATGTTTCCTGTTTGTTTTGTTCCCTCCTCAGGCGTCATGTTGGTTTTAATTCTTTGTGACGTCTGTGCCGCCCTCTGAACCCGAGTGACCTGTTGACCCGGTACATCGTCTCCTGGGGCCTTGTCTCCTGGGGCCTTGTCTCCTGGGGCCTTGTCTCCTGGGGCCTTGTCTCCTGGGGCCTTGTCTCCTGGGGCCTTGTCTCCTTGGGTCTTGTCTCCTGGGGCCTTGTCTCCTGGGGCCTTGTCTCCTGGGGTCTTGTCTCCTGGGGTCTTGTCTCCTGGGTTCTTGTCTCCTGGGGTCTTGTCTCCTGGGGTCTTGTCTCCTGGGGTCTTGTCTCCTTCTTCAGGAAGCAACAGCCAATCAATCATCAGCCAATTCTCTCGTTTTTTGTGTTTCACATATATTTTTCACATTGATAAAGTGTGTGTGTGTGTGTGTGTGTGTGTGTGTGTGTGTGTGTGTGTGTGTGTGTGTGTGTGTGTGATAAAGTGATACATTTCATCATGAGTGCATTTCATCTACACATATCTGTAGTGTGTGTTTCCGGCTGTGAGGCTGGATACACATCTCTCTCACGGCCAGACCTCCTCAGAGGGTCGGACTCACCGGCTGCTGCTCCCGGCTCTCGGGCTGCTGCTCCCGGCTCTCGGGCTGCTGCTCCCGGCTCTCCATCGGTGTGTCCGCCGCGGAGGAAGCTGCTGCCGCCTCGCCGCTTCCACCGCTTCCTCCGCCGCTGCTGCCGCCCCCGCCGCCCGGTGGCTCGGACAGCCTCTCCAGGCACGCCGAGCCGAGAGAGGAGCTCTTGTGGTGGGACTGCACCAGGTGAGCCACCGTGGACTTCTTCGGGCTGTGCGGCGGCTTCTCCCGGCCGAGCGCGGAGCCGCCGCCGCCGGCCGCCGCTTTGCCGCAGAGCTGCGCCGCCGGGGAGGAGCAGAGCAGGTCGGGCTGCGAGGAGGAGATGACGCGGTCCAGCGCGGCGGGCTCCTTCCGCCTCTTCTTCTTGAACATCCAGCCGCCCCGGTCCTTCCGCTCGTCCGGGTCCCGGGAGCCCAGCGTCGGGCTGAGCAGCGGCTTGGCTCGGGCCTGGAACTGCTTCCACATCGCGGACGCGCCGCTCTCGCTCTCGTGCGCGTCGCTCGGCTCCATTCCCGCCGCGGACGCGCTGAGCGCGCTCAGTCCGTGCTGCTGCATCACCGACACATGAATAAATAAACAAACTACAACACGTGAAAGACACCGACTCCTCTGCTCCTCCTGGTTCTCCTCACGGAAACATGGAGCAGGTCCCGCCTTCACCTGCTGGGTGTTGGGACGCAGCCCACTCCTCTCTGGACGAGGTGTCCGCGTTGCATTCACATCTCGCTCTGCTGCCCCCTGGTGGCCACACACGTGAATAACTACTGCGCCTTTAAATGCATCTACAGCAGGGGTCTCAAACTCGCGGCCCGCGAGCCGATATTTTGTGGCCCCCTACTTGACATCAAAGTTTAGTGTTAGTGCGGCCCGCGCGTTTTTCTGAGGTCCGCGTGCGCTGCCCCGTAAGATAACTTTTACTGGACGTTTCTATTAATAACTCCGAAAAAACGGAGTAGAAAAAAGATTCAGATGCTGCTGGATGCGCCAAAGTCTGGAGGTTCCGCCCCACTTCTCTGTGTGATCATACGTGCCTCTCATAGGAGCTCACAGCCTGAGGCCTCTGTGTCGAGCTCCACCTTTCACCTGATTTGTTGATTCAGGTGTCAGTCGACATTTTGTGTGAAACTACCCAATGAACACTCAGGAAATCCCTAAGGACCCACCCACCCACATACGCTGCAAAGATACACTGGTTTGTATTCAGACAGACAACACACTACCACCTGAGAAAAAAAAACTTGCAGTGTACTAAAAGATCAACACTGTCCAGAGAGACGGCAGCTCTGCTCCGCTCAGCTGTTCAGTTTTACTTTGTGTACGCTAGACACACGACCATGCGCTGGTTAAGAGTACACAGTACACACATACACACATACACACATACAGAGTACATAGTACACACATACCTACAGATTACATATGTTGTTCTTGTTCTGAAAACTGAAAAAATGAAACTGAAACATGCATATTGTGTAAACATTGTAAATAGTTTGTTTTTCTATAGAACATATTTTGACTCAAATATATAGTAAATATTTTGTTTGAAAACAAAAACTGTTGTAATATTAATGTTTCATGTGCACACAGCCCATGAAGCTTGATCTGTAGTATGAAGTCATTTCTCAGTCCCGAGTCTGTTGCAAATGGATCTTATTGACTTGCAACAGAGATCTAAAAGCTAAATTCAGAGGCACAAGGAAAACCAGACATGATGGACCATTTCTGAGAGAATTGCCTCCATCCTTCCCTGAGCTGACAAAAGTGATCAGTCGGGTCATGTACCTTTTTGGAAGCACACATGTGAGAAACCTTTCTCCACTATGAACTTTAATAAATGCAAGTACAGGTCCAGGCTTAGTGATGCCCATCTTGGAGCTGTACTCAGGGTTTCACTGTGACCTGGATCAGGGTTTCACTGTGACCTGGATGAGGGTTTCACTGCGACCTGGATGAGGGTTTCACTGTGACCTGGATCAGGGTTTCTATACTGTGACCTGGTTTAGGGTCAATGTGACCTGGATCAGTGTCTATGTGGCTCAGCTGTGTGAGCAGAAGCGCTGCCAGGTGTCTGGCAAGAAATAGAATAAAGTACAAATGTATTCAGGTTTTGCATTTGTTGGTTCAGTGCAGTTTCAATAAGTTATTTAAAAAAATTAAATATATTTGCACTGTTAAAAACTATTATAAAAATGTATAGAAACTGCTGGTTGCCTTTTTTTAATGACGAAAATATGTTATGAATGTAAAAAAAAAGAAGCGCTTTCTGTGTGGCCCTCCGGTGAGATCACAATACCAGCGGTGGCCCCAAGCCAAATTGAGTTTGAGACCCCTGATCTACAGCCTCATGAGCAGTCTCACGTGAACACTGATCATCAAAGGGTTTTATCATCTGCATTTGTTTCATCTCGTTTTGATTATGATTGTTTTTATTCTTTTTTTTTAAACAACAGGTGGAACAAATATATTTTGCAAGAATAAAATATTTTCTTTGGAGGTAAAAAAAAGAAGAAGGCTTATCAGGTCATTTTTATAAGTTACTTTATGTATTTATATTTGCAAAAACAGGTCTGAAAAAAAGTTTAGCCAATAAATAATAAAACCTGACACACCTGCAGTCACACTTTGGACCTGCAGTCAGAGATCCAGCTGAGGAGGAGGAGGAAGAAGAGGAGACGCTGCAGCTTCAGCAGCTGCAGCGTCTCCTCTTCCTCCAGAGCTCTGACTGCAAGTCCAAGGCTGCAGGTGAAGCCGGATCTGGGTCTAGTCCTCGGTGGGCTGGTCTCTGCTGGATCCACTTCCTCCTCTCTGGGACCGACTCCCCGCTGCTGGAGACCAGGACGTGTTGCTGGACCCGCTGGAGGAACCAGAACCAGGACTGAGAGCAGACTCTTTAGTCCACAGGGGGCGCTAGAACCAACACTACCTCTTCAGTCCACAGGGGGCGCTAGAACCAACACTACCTCTTTAGTCCACAGGGGGAGCTACAACCAACACTACCTCTTTAGTCCACAGGGGGCGCCAGAACCAACGCCACCTCTTTAGTCCACAGGGGGCGCCAGAACCAACACTACCTCTTTAGTCCACAGGGGGCGCTAGAACCAACACTACCTCTTCAGTCCACAGGGGGCGCTAGAACCAACACTACCTCTTTAGTCCACAGGGGGAGCTAGAACCAACACTACCTCTTTAGTCCACAGGGGGCACCAGAACCAACACTACCTCTTTAGTCCACAGGGGGCACTAGAACCAACACTACCTCTTTAGTCCACAGGTGAGCCAGAACCAACACTACCTCTTTAGTCCACAGGGGGAGCTAGAACCAACACTACCTCTTTAGTCCACAGGTGAGCCAGAACCAACACTACCTCTTTAGTCCACAGGGGGCACTAGAACCGACACTACATCTTTAGTCCACAGGGGGCGCCAGAACCAACACTACCTCTTGAAAGCTCCTCGTCACTTTAACATGAGAAAAGTCTCTTTGACAGTTAAATAAAATGTTTAATTAAACAAACATTAAACAAATAAGGAATAATGAGTTATTGAAGCGTAAAGCACGTTTACTTATTGATGGAAGACAACGGTCTCTTTCAGATGAAACACAAGATTTTATTAATTTTTTCTATGAAGCATCCGTAACACATTTTTTCTTGTGGAATACAAACAAAAGTGATTACAAATATTATTATTGACGTTATTAGTATAAGTGTAATACATTGTTGGGATCTTACTTCAGGTGTGTTTCTCTCCGAGTGTGTGAGGTCCTAGGTCCTAAATAACAAGCAAACAAAAAGCATATTTCCTCCATGTGTTTCCGTCCCTCTTTCCTCGTGATTGTACTGCAACACGTTCAGGTTCAAGGTTTTATTTCATGTTTTTATGGAGGATTTACACACACACACACACACACACACACACACACACACACACACACACACACACACACACACACACACACACACACACAGCAGATTTGAAAGAGGATGATCAGTATCTAGGTTCACTAAGTTATGGCCATCGAGCGTTGGAATAAATATGTTTCTTAGTTGTTTAGGTCTTCTCATTTTGAGATATTTTGTTTGTGTTCTTTGTTAAATAACTAATTACAATAAAACCAAAGTAGCAAACCTTCAGTAAAGAGCCTCATTGTCACAGTTTCACACACACAGTATATATATATATATATATATATATATATATATATATATATATATATATATATATATATATATATATATATATATATATGTAAAGCATCAGTACTGAGGCTGTGGTGCATTAGTACTGAGATGTAAAAGTGAAATCTACTCTATTGATTTATTTATCTAACGCAGAACTACACTCACTTGGCTAATGACTGCAATAAATAAAAAAAAACTAAGTTTATTATTAAATGTGGTTACAATGCATTTCCCTGCATGCTGTTCATCTGTTTCTTTGAGAATCGAGTGAATTTCAAAGTCAAGAGTTTGACAAATTATTTTATCTCTATGGCTTTAAAACAGGTGAAAAAAAGGTTTAAGTCCCATAAGAACTTTTGATCTGTGAAACAGGCGGGAAAAAAACGCCATCAAGATTCGCATGATCATTTTTGTCAGGGTCCTTGTTTAGGTTAATTGTTGTCATACTCATTTCAGCCACTAGAGGCTGAACCACTCCCTCATGCTCTGAATAGAACTAAAAACATGCATTGCTAACACCATATATATATATATATATATATATATATATATATATATATTTGTATGGTGATTTATGAGATGAGTTTTAATTTTAATTTAATGAATTAATTAATTGAGATCAGATTTAGAACATTTGTTTCTCTAGTTTTACCTCTCAGGGCTTCCGTACTGAAGAGATGGATGTTTTTTTTTTATCTGATTGTTGTCGCCGTTTGTCTCCCGACTAAAAGAGGTCACATGGCAGGTCACATGACAGGTTACAGGTCACATGACAGGTTACAGGTCACATGACAGGTCACATGACAGGTTACAGGTCCTGCTCGTGCATCTGCTGCTGCATCTTCTGGAGCATCTGCTGCATCCTCCTCAGCTGCAGAGGAAAGAGGACGAGGTGAGCAGCTTACATGACGACACACGTCACACGTCACATGAGGACACACACGTCATATGAGGACACACACGTCATATGAGGACACACACGTCATTTGAGGACGTAAGTCATATGAGGACACACACGTCATATGAGGACACACACATCATATGAGGACACACACGTCATATGAGGACACACACGTCATATGAGGACACACACGTCATTTGAGGACGTAAGTCACATGAGGACACACACGTCATATGAGGACACACACATCATATGAGGACACACATGTCATATGAGGACGTAAGTCATATGAGGACACACACGTCACATGAGGACACACACGTCATATGAGGACGTAAGTCATATGAGGACACACACGTCATATGAGGACACACACATCATATGAGGACACACATGTCATACGAGGACATAAGTCATATGAGAACACACACGTCACATGAGGACACACACGTCACATGTCATATGAGGACACACGTCACATGAGGACACACACGTCACACGTCATATGAGGACACACACGTCACACGTCATATGAGGACACACGTCATATGAGGACACACGTCATATGAGGACACACGTCATATGAGGACACATACGTCACACGTCATATGAGGACACACGTCATATGAGGACACACGTCATATGAGGACACACGTCATATGAGGACACATACGTCACACGTCATATGAGGACACACGTCACATGAGGACACACACGTCACACGTCATATGAGGACACACGTCACATGAGGACACACACGTCACACGTCATATGAGGACACACACGTCACACGTCATATGAGGACACACGTCATATGAGGACACACGTCATATGAGGACACACGTCATATGAGGACACATACGTCACACGTCATATGAGGACACACGTCATATGAGGACACACGTCATATGAGGACACACGTCATATGAGGACACATACGTCACACGTCATATGAGGACACACGTCACATGAGGACACACGTCACATGAGGACACACACGTCACAGAAGGTGACACACGTCAGGTGTGATCATTATTCACATTATTCACTGCACTCACTTCGTCGTCTTTCCTCTTGATGAGTTTCTCCGTCTCCTCGTCGGGCGTGGCCAGCGGCAGGACGGGGGCGGGGCTCTCCGCCCGCTTATCGGCATCCATCTTACTGCAGATGAAGAAACAGGAAGAGTGAAGACAGGAAGCCACCGGGTTCTGATGAGACGTTATCAGAGCTGTTATCATCTCAGAATTAAACACTGAAGATGAGTCATCTTGTTTTCAAGGGGTCCCAAAATAGATAGAAGTAGAAAAGCTTGTTAACTTCCTTAAAGGGCCAGCGTGTGTTATCTGGTGCCATCTAGTGGTGAAGCGGCAGATTACAGCCAACTGAAAACCCGTCCGCTCACTCCTCCTCATCGGTTCCCTTGGATCCAAAAACCTGTGACACCGACGACCCGGTCGACTGATCATCGACACAGTACACAGTACACAGTACACAGTACACTGTACACTGTACACTGTACACAGTACACAGGCGGCAGTACCCTCCCCACCTGGTCATGGTGTGGATGCACTGGGCTCGGTAGTTCTCGTAGTGGAAGTCGCTGGTGAGGTCCTTCAGGTCGTGCATGTGGGTTCTGATCAGCATCGTCCTCAGCTTCACGAAGTCGCAGTGAGCCGGGTTCTCCACTGCAGACAGGAGGAGAACATCAGCGTCTGTCTCTGAGGGAGGGAGGGTTCTACAGGGGTCTACCGGGTTCTATAGGGTTCTACAGGGGTTCCACAGCGTTCTAGAGGGGCTACATGGTTCTACAGGGGGTCTACAGGAGTTCTACAGGGTTATACAGGGTTCCAGGGTTCTACAGGGTTTTATAGGGTTCTACAGGGGTGCTATAGGGTTCAATGGGGTTCTACAGGGGGTCTACAGGGTTCTACAGGGGTTCCACAGGGTTCTACAGGGTCCTACAGGGGGTCTACAGTGGTCTACATGGGTTACATAGGGGGTCTACAGGGATCTACAGGGGTTGTACATGGTTCAATTGGGTTCTACAGGGGTCTAAAGGGGTTCTACATGTGTACTATAGGGTTCTGCTGGGTTCTACAGGGGTTGTACAGGGTCCTACAGGGGTCTACATGGGTCTAAAGGGGTTCTACAGGGGTTCTACAGGGTTCTACTGGGTTCTATAGGGTTCCTACCTTCAACGATGCCCCACGGGTAGAGCCGCCCTCTCACCCTCTGACCTCGGGCTTCCACCACGGTGTTGCTGCCGATCACAGCGAACGGAGAACTCTCCTGCAGAACAGAGTACGTTAAAAGTACTTTAGTGGTAAAAGTACCTCATACGGAAGTACCGTCGGCAAAATGCACGTGAAAGTACTCAGAAGTACTGACTGTACTTCTCTTGATGTATTCCCTCAGTAAACATTGTAAACATGAGTTTATGTCTCAATCTCTAGTTTCAAGTCTTCTTCAATACAGCATGATGTTCATTTAGTAAATTATGGTCATTTAGAGTCAAACAGACCATAAAGCAGGGGACGCTTTAGGGCGGGGCTACACGTTCCCGAACAACGTTCCAGAACAGCGTTAAAGAACAACGTTCCAGAACAGCGTTAAAGAACAGCATTAAAGAACAGCGTTAAAGAACAACGTTAAAGAACAGCGTTAAAGAACAACGTTCCAGAACAGCGTTAAAGAACAGCGTTAAAGAACAGCGTTTAAGAACAATGTTCCCGAACAGTGGTCCAGAACAGCGTTAAAGAACAACGTTAAAGAACAGCGTTTAAGAACAACGTTCCCGAACAGCGTTAAAGAACAACGTTAAAGAACAGCGTTAAAGAACAGCGTTTAAGAACAACGTTCCCGAACAGCGTTAAAGAACAACGTTCCAGAACAGCGTTAAAGAACAACGTTAAAGAACAGCGTTAAAGAACAACGTTAAAGAACAGCGTTAAAGAACAGCGTTAAAGAACAACGTTAAAGAACAGCGTTAAAGAACAACGTTCCAGAACAGCGTTAAAGAACAACGTTAAAGAACAGCGTTAAAGAACAACGTTCCAGAACAGCGTTAAAGAACAACGTTAAAGAACAGCGTTAAAGAACAACGTTCCAGAACAGCGTTAAAGAACAACGTTAAAGAACAGCGTTTAAGAACAACGTTCCCGAACAGCGTTAAAGAACAACGTTAAAGAACAGCGTTAAAGAACAGCGTTTAAGAACAACGTTCCCGAACAGCGTTAAAGAACAACGTTCCAGAACAGCGTTAAAGAACAACGTTAAAGAACAGCGTTAAAGAACAACGTTAAAGAACAGCGTTAAAGAACAGCGTTAAAGAACAACGTTAAAGAACAGCGTTTAAGAACAACGTTCCTGAACAGCGTTAAAGAACAACGTTAAAGAACAGCGTTAAAGAACAGCGTTAAAGAACAGCGTTTAAGAACAACGTTCCCGAACAGCGTTAAAGAGCAACGTTCCAGAACAGCGTTAAAGAACAGCGTTTAAGAACAACGTTCCCGAACAGCGTTAAAGAACAACGTTAAAGAACAGCGTTAAAGAACAACGTTCCAGAACAGCGTTAAAGAACAACGTTAAAGAACAGCGTTAAAGATCAACGTTCCAGAACAACGTTAAAGAACAATGTTCCAGAACAGCGTTAAAGAACAACGTTCCAGAACAGCGTTAAAGAACAACGTTCCAGAACAACGTTAAAGAACAACGTTCCAGAACAGCGTTAAAGAACAATGTTCCAGAACAGCGTTAAAGAACAGCGTTAAAGAACAACGTTCCAGAACAGCGTTAAAGATCAACAATCCAGAACAACGTTAAAGAACAATGTTCCAGAACAGCGTTAAAGAAAAACGTTCCAGCTCTTCACCTTCAGCTCTTTGTCTTGGCGCTTGAAGTCTTCGTCTTCGTCTTCGTCGCAGTCGGGGAACTGGTAGGTCTTTATGCCGCACTTATCTATCTCCTCCCTGAGCTGCAGGGACACACAGAGGAGTGACACACACACACACACACACACACACACACACACACACACACACACACACACACAATAACACACTTAGTGCTCAAAGTCAGCAGGAAGTCGTCGCCCTGAAAAAACAGATCTAATCTCTCAGAGGAGAAACCAGTTGAATCAAATCTGATTTAATTTAATATTCATTCAGCTGCTTCCTCCTCTAGTATGAAGTGCATCTTAATAAATCTGAATAAAATTAAATATGATAGTGCTATTTAGCTCCATTGTTTTTACAGCACAACTTTATTTCTATTCAAATAATTGAGAACAACAAAAACATATCATGTTTAATATCACTTAGTTGAATATTACATTTCACTATATAATGTGCATTATAACTTAGTACTTCTATTTGCACTGGTGTCAGTATTAATATTAATATGAATAACTCTATTGTTCGTTTTGTTCATAGAACCTCCTTCGTGGTTTAAGAACATTCTATCTTTGTTTTGTATATTTTATTTTATTTTTATCTACTTTATTTTATTCATTTTAATTTTTACTAATTTATTTTATTGTATTCTACCGTAATACATTGAATGAAATTTAATGAAGTTAGATTTTATTAAATCTATGTAAATAATATCATAATAACTAAAAAATAAAAAAAATAAATTAAATACGATAAAATAAAATGTAACTGAATTAAATTAAATATTATTTTAATATATTTTAAATCAGAGACAAACCTATCATCTAAGGCAGGATCAGGTTTATTATTAGTCCTTTCTTTCTTGCATAGAGAGGCTGGAGGCTCTTCTGCGGTGCAGCGGTCATATATATATATATATATATATATATATATATATATATATATATATATATATATATATATATATGTATATATATATATATATATATATATATATATATATATATATATATATATATATATACATATATATATATATATGTATATATATATATATATATATATATATATATATATATATATATATATATATATTGTGTATGATGTATTCATGTTCCGGCTCACCCGCTCCTTGAGTTTCTTGACCTCGCCGGGCGTCAGGCAGTCGGCTTTAGCGATGAGAGGAACCACGTTGACCTTCTGCTGCAGCGCCTTCATGAACTCCGTGTCCACGGGGCGGAGCCTAAGGGCACACAGCTCACTGAGCACGCACGCACCGGCATCATCTACTTTCTGTGTACTTGTGTATTAGTACCCGTGTCCAAACGGAGGGATGAAGTACAGGCAGCAGTGAACCCGGTTGTCCTGGATGTTCTTCCTGTTCAGGCCGCTCTCGTCCCGGAAGTAGTGCTCGTACTGCTGGTCGATGTAGTCTGTGACGGGCCTCCAGCTGCAGAACACAGGTACTCATGTACTTATACCACCATGTACTACAGCTGCAGAACACATGTACTTATACCACCACGTACTACAGCTGCAGAACACAGGTACTCATGTACTTATACCACCATGTACTACAGCTGCAGAACACATGTACTTATACCACGATGTACTACAGCTGCAGAACACAGGTACTTATGTACTTATACCACCATGTACTACAGCTGCAGAACACATGTACTTATACCACGATGTACTACAGCTGCAGAACACAGGTACTTATGTACTTATACCACCATGTACTACAGCTGCAGAACACAGGTACTTATGTACTTATACCACGATGTACTACAGCTGCAGAACACAGGTACTTATGTACTTATACCACCATGTACTACAGCTGCAGAACACATGTACTTATACCATCATGTACTACAGCTGCAGAACACATGTACTTATACCACGATGTACTACAGCTGCAGAACACATGTACTTATAGCACGATGTACTACAGCTGCAGAACACACCTTTATGTACTTATACCACGATGTACTACAGCTGCAGAACACACCTTTATGTACTTATACCACAAGTGTATTTGCTTTTCTGTTAAGCGTGAGATGAGAAGTAACGAAGTACATCCAATCAAGTACTGCACAGACATGAGGTACTTGTACTTTACTTGAGTATTTAGGGAAGTATTGTACTTTTACTATGTATTTCTAACATTTGTTTTTATTGTAAAGTTCTTTGTAACTTTTTATTTTATTTTACTTTAAAAACATTTGATGTAATAATAATCCAATATACAGTAAGTACATTTAGCTCATATTACTTTTACTGAAGTACAACTTTTAAAGTTACGAGGAGCTTTCATGTGTTGGTTCTGGCGCCCCCTGTGGACTAAAGTGGTAGTGTCTCTGAGCACCAGGGTGCCTTCAGAAAACCTCTTCACACAGCAGGTGATGAAGAGGAGGAGACTCTTCACACAGCAGGTGATGAAGAGGAGGAGACTCTTCACACAGCAGGTGATGAAGAGGAGGAGACTCTTCACACAGCAGGTGATGAAGAGGAGCCACAGAAAGATC
>NC_136607.1:20985099-20987599 GCF_910589615.1 Taurulus bubalis
CTTCTTCATACGTCTATATTATGCAATGGTGTACATTAAAATGGTGTTTTTATGGACATGTATTCTCATTTCTCCTGAGCTTTGAGTCCTTGTCTTCAACTGTAAATACATTGAGGCACATGAAGCTGGTTATGAATCTGAATAGTTCATATTTTAACTTTTCAATTAAGAGTTAAGAAGATAAAAGACAGAAAAGAAAGAAAGTTTAGGAAATACAATTCACAATAAAGGTCATTAGACAGAAGAAGATTAAAAAATATTATATTAAGAAATGTAATTCTGCAGTTAGTGTTAGAAGTACTTCCATCTTGTACTTCAGTACAAGTACTAATACCACAGTAGAAATACAACGTCCAAGCACCAACAGTACATCTAGCAGGAAACTACATATTATATAATTGTGTTATAATTATTAAAGCATTGGAGGTGGAGCTCAATTTCTACATTATTACATTATTCTACATCATTATTCCACATTATACGTCATTATTCCACATTATACATCATTATTCCACATTATACATCATTATTCCACATTATACATCATTATTCCACATTATACATCATTATTCCACATTATACGTCATTATTCCACATTATACGTCATTATTCCACAATATACGTCATTATTCCACATTATACATCATTATTCCACATTATACATCATTATTCCACATTATACATCATTATTCCACATTATACATCATTATTCCACATTATACGTCATTATTCCACATTATACGTCATTATTCCACATTATACGTCATTATTCCACATTATACATCATTATTCCACATTATACGTCATTATTCCACATTATACATCATTATTCCACATTATACGTCATTATTCCACATTATACATCATTATTCCACATTATACGTCATTATTCCACATTATACGTCATTATTCCACATTATACATCATTATTCCACATTATACGCCATTATTCCACCTTGTTGTGACTGTGGTGAAGTTACAGAACTCGTTCCCTGCAGTTTTCTTTGTTGCCTCTGAACTTCCTGGGAGGAACTCTGAGTTTGAAGAGAAAACCTCCGACAACAATGTAGCATTGTGTGTCTGTGTGAGATCCACAGACACACAACTATGTATATATATATACACACATATATATATATATGTATATATATATATATATATATATATATATATATATATATATATATATATATATATATATATATATATATATATATATATATATACGCTGTTGCAGTAAAGGTACTAATACCACAGTATTCATATATATTTCATGTGACACTTTAAATCTTTTGTGTTTAAACTTTATAAACTGTGTTTTGTGACGTCATCGATCCCATTAAAGACGGATGTGACCAGTGAGCCACTGGACTGGTCCCAGTCTGGCCCAGACTGGTCCCAGTCTGGTCCAGACTGGGACCAGTCTAGGACCAGTCTAGGACCAGTCTGGTCCCAGGCTTGTCCCAGACTGGTCATCATGGAGGAAGAAGCCGTCATGCAGCAACATGAATGTGTCACTTCCGCCGTTTGTTCAGCAGGTGTTCATCACAGAGGAAGAGGAGGAAGAGGAAGAGGAGGAGGAAGAGGACATCAAAGGGCTCGTGTCTCATCAGCTTCAAGCTGAAGACTTTCTCGTGTCGTGTTTCCTCCTCTGAGTTGAGAATATAATGTAAACGTATAAGTTTATAACTTATCAAATATAACAACAACCTGAGAGCTCACTTTTGCTTTTGAGTGGGACAACGAACCAGTCAACCATAAACCAGTAAAGAGTCAACCATAAACCAGTAAAGAGTCAACCATAAACCAGTAAACAGTCAACAATACACCAGTAAACAGTCACTGAGTGAGTCACTAACCAGTTACACAGAGTGAGGTCTCAGGGAGCTTTATGAGTCTTAAAGGAACAGTACAGAGCATGCAGGTCACACACACACACACACACACACACACACACACACACACACACACACACACACACACACAACACCCACACACACACACACAGCAGGTGACACTTCGGGTCATAAAGCAGTGGATGTGGAACAAGAGAGAACAATGGCGTGGACAGGGAGTGACGAGCAGGACGTCCTCCTCCTCCTCCTCCTCCTCCTCCTCCTCCTTCTTCTCCTCCTCCCTCCTCCCTCCTCCTCCCTCCTCGGCTCCTCCTCCTCCTCCTTCTCCTCCTCCTCCCTCCTCCCTCCTCCTCCTCCTCCTCCTCCTCCTCCCTCCTCCTCCTCCTCCTCCCTCCTCCCTCCTCCCTCCTCCCTCCCCCTCCCTCCTCCCCCCCCTCCCTCCTCTCTCCCCCTCCTCCTCCTCCTCTCCCTCCCCCTCCCTCCCCCCTCCTCCCTCCTCCTCCCTCCTCCTCCCTCCTCCTCCTCCCTCCTCCTTCTCCTCCTCCTCCTCCTCCTCCTCCTCCTTCTCTTCCGCCTCCTCCCTCCTCCCTCCTCCTCCTCCCTCCTCCCTCCTCCTCCTCCCTCCTCCTTCTCTTCCTCCTCCT
>NC_136607.1:20992599-21027599 GCF_910589615.1 Taurulus bubalis
ATAACGAGGTCAAAGGTCACATTAGTGCACGTTAGTGCACGTGCTCCTTTGTTTGTTTATGAAGTCAAAAGGAAACAAAAGACCCGGTTCACACGACCCGGAGAACAATGCAGCCTGACGGACACAATCACACTCAGGAAGCTGGACCAGGACCTGGTCTCAGTCCCTTCAGGACCAGGACTCAGAGTCCCATCAGGACTCAGAGTCCCATCAGGACTCTGAGTCCCTTCAGGACCAGGACTCAGAGTCCCATCAGGACTCTGAGACCCATCAGGACCAGGACCAGGACTCAGAGTGCAGGACCAGGACTCAGAGTCCCATCAGGACTCTGAGACCCATCAGGACTCTGAGTCCCACCAGGACTCTGAGACCCATCAGGACCAGGACCAGGACCAGGACTCAGAGTCCTGATGGGACTCAGAGTGCAGGACCAGGACTCAGAGTCCCACCAGGACTCAGAGACCCATCAGGACCAGGACTCAGAGTGCAGGACCTGGTCCAGGTCTTGGTCCAGAGGACAGACTAAATCAAAGACAGAAGAGATGAACATCTAGAAAGACTTGAACCAGAATTTAAATGTTTCATGAAGTCAAAGCTGAAAGAATAAAAGCAGCAGATATTATTTTTAAATGTGAGAAAATTAGTATGAAAGTTAAGAAATGAACTCTTGTTGCAAAGTTTCTGTCGTTATGGAGTTTTAATGTTGAAGTATTTCAGAATAAACATCATAAACCTGCAGGAGCATAAAGTGATGCTCAGGGAGGAGAAATGTAAACAATATAAAATCACAAATGAAATAAAATCACAAATTATTTCCCAATATTGAAGCCAAGAGAGAAAAAAGCATTTAAATATTTTCCTCAGCTGTAACTTAAGGAACAGAGTGAAGAGCTTTAGGGGATTTATTTACATAAATGTGACATCATAATAATAATAATAATAATAATAAGTTTGTTTCTTAGTGTTTCCTCAGCGTCGTGTTTGAGGCGTCAGAAGCAAAAGATTCATGAAGTTCATTCATTTAGAGAAAGGTGGTGCCCGTCACCCTCTAGTGGCCAACACGAGTATTACAACAACAAACAGGCTGCGCATAAGAAGTTATTATACATTTATATATGTTTCATTATATTTATGTCTGAGCTTCAGCAAAGCAACAGAGTTCAACACTAAAACACACTAATCTCACTCTGTGGTTATTAAAGTTAACTTTAATGTTGAAATAAAATCCACAGAAATATGTTCTGTCATTGTGTTTTTATTATCATCTGCTCATTAAATTACATAAACATATGTACACATTGAGGCACAAGAGGTCGACGATCATTCAAGAACAAACTCCAGAATATCACATTATTAAATCTGCAGCCAACAGAAGCGGGTCAGAGACGGGAGGCGCTCTGGCGCCCCCTGCTGGTGGAATGCCTCATTGAACCAGTCACACGAATCACAGCATGGAGCTCATGTATGCAGAATGATTTATGAGCAGCTCCCTGCAGTTCATCCATCGGTCCAGACAGCTGACTGCCTCACTTCCATTATGAATAAAACATAAACACCTTCTGCAGGGAAATAAGTTCATCATTTCTATTCTGATTTATGGAAGTTTATTAGCGTCAAATACATCTTTTAACTCTTAATATTGTCGACTGTCTCCTCAGATTTATACAAGTGCAACAATACATTGTTCTGTTCCTCTCCTCTCCATGGGTGCTCCCTCTCCTCCAGGTGGAGCCCACCTGGCCTAGGACTGGTACTCCTTCAGCACCTGTCCGGCGATCACCAGCCTCTGGATCTCGCTGGTTCCCTCGTAGATCTCCGTGATGCGGGCGTCGCGGTAGTGCCTCTCAGCCGGCATGTCGGACACGTAGCCCATCCCACCCAGAACCTGGATGGCCTGGACCAGAGAGACAGCACATGAAGGGGTGACGTTACCTGAGGTGGGCGTGGTGCTCACCTCAGGTAACGTCACCTCTTCATGTGCTGACATGAAGAGGTGACGTTACCTGAGGGAGGCGTGGTGCTCACCTGGTGAGAGCAGAACGTAGCGGCTTCAGACGCCGACAGTTTGGCCATGGCTGCTTCCTAAAGACACACACACACACACACACACACACACACACACACACACATACACACACACGGGGTGAGTAAAGCGAGCGCTCCTCTGCAGCTCCAGGTGGAGGAATGGAGCGTACCTTGGTGAAGGGCTTCCCTGCATCTCGTAGAAAAGACGCCTTCCAGGTGAGCAGGCGGGCGCTTTCCACCGCCACGGACATGTCAGCCAGCTTGAACTGCAGGAGACAATACCTTTAGTACTGTAGTACTATTATACTATACTACTATTATACTATACTACTATATTATATTAGAAAGAGGAGAAGAATAATAATAAAATGTTGACAATGATGCAGATGAAGTACATAGAGTATTTCAGTGGTACAAGGGGCGTGTCACCTGTAGTAATAAAAGGGGCGTGTCACCTGCAGTATAAAAAGGGGCGTGTCACCTGCAGTATAAAAAGGGGCGTGTCACCTGCAGTATACTAAGGGGCGTGTCACCTGCAGCATAAAAAGGGGCGTGTCACCTGCAGTATACTAAGGGGCGTGTCACCTGCAGCATAAAAAGGGGCGTGTCACCTGCAGTATACTAAGGGGCGTGTTACCTGCAGCATAAAAAGGGGCGTGTCACCTGCAGTATACTAAGGGGCGTGTCACCTGCAGCATAAAAAGGGGCGTGTCACCTGCAGTATACTAAGGGGCGTGTCACCTGCAGCATAAAAAGGGGCGTGTCACCTGCAGCATAAAAAGGGGTGTGTCACCTGCAGTATAAAACCGGGCGTGTCCTTGCAGTATAAAACCGGGCGTGTCACCTGAAGTATAAAAGGGGCGTGTCACCTGCAGTATAAAAGGGGCGTGTCACCTGCAGTATACTAAGGGGCGTGTTACCTGCAGCATAAAAAGGGGCGTGTCACCTGCAGTATAAAAGGGGCGTGTCACCTGCAGTATAAAAAGAGGCGTGTCACCTGTATGGCCTGCAATTTTCCGATCGGCGCTCCGAACGCGGTGCGTTTGTGGGCGTAGTCGGCGGCACATTCCAGAGACGCCTGCGCGATGCCGAGGGCCTGAGACGCCACGCCGATGCGCCCGCTGTCCAGGGTTTGCTGAGGGAAGAGATACGATTACTGTGTATACTGAGAGTACAAATACACACATGTTGTTGTTGTTGTTCACGTGTTCTTTAACCTCGTAAAGTCTGAGTTCATCCTCAGGACAGAAATGTTCCGATAATAAAAGACTTTCTTTAATATCGTTGTTATCTTTGAACTCTTCTGGGGTTTTCTAAGAATTGGGCCCTAAAGATGAGAAAGATCCTGGAAAAGATCCACGAGGGAACAAAGGAAAGACTTTATGGTGAAGAGGTTCAAACCTTTGACCTTTGACCTTTGTTGTGTTCTTTTCCACTGAAGGAGACGTTCTATTTCCTGAAACTCCTCCAATGTCACACAGACAAACGTGAGCTACATTCAGGAAGTCGTTTCATTTTGCTTTTAGTTGTTCAGTTCAGCTCTTATTTTGAAATATAACAATAAGCCTCTGTGATTATTATTATATTATTATCTATTGATTACCTTGTTCCTCTGATCAAACACTGTGACATCACTAACGTTACAGTGGACGAGGTAGTGTGTGTGTGTGTGTGTGTGTCTCTGTGTGTGTGTGTCTCAGTGTTTGTGTCTCAGTGTGTGTGATCACCCTGGCGATCTAGAAGCCGGCCACCCGTGTGTGTGTGTGTGTGTGTGTGTGTGTGTGTGTGTGTGTCTCTGTGATCACCATGGCGATCTTGAAGCCGCCCCCCCCGGGGCCCCAGCATGTGGTCCATTGGGACCCGGCAGTCCTCCAGGATGACGTTGGCGGTCGACGAGGCTCTGATGCCCAGCTTGTCCTCCTTCTTCCCCAGAGAGAGGCCGGGGTGCGGCATGGGGACCAGGAAGGCACTGATGCCCTGTGGGGGGGGGGGGGGGGGGGTCAGTAGAGCGATGCAGAGTTTCACAATAAGACAGGAAGTGGGCGTGCCTTGTGCTTGAGCGTCTTGTCCGTGGTGGCGAACACCACGGCGGCCGCGGCGTCCCAGCTGTTGGTGATCCAGGCTTTGGTTCCGTTCAGAACCCAGTCGCCCCCCTGCTGCCGGGCCGTGGTGGAGGCGGCGCCCGCGTCACTGCCGTTACCTGGGGTCAGAGGTCACAGGGGTGTGTGTGTGTCCGAGAGGGTGTGTGTGTGTGTGTGTGTGTCTGTGTGTGTGAGAGAGTCTGTGTGTGTGTGTGTGTGTTTGTGTCTCTGAGTGTGTGTGTGTGTGTGTGTGTGTGTGTGTGTGTGTGTGTGTGTGTGTGTGTGTGTGTGTGTGTTACCTGGCTCACTGAGACAGAAACAGCCCACTTTCTCTCCGGTGGTAAACGGAGTGATCCATTTCTTCTTCTGCTCCTCGGTGCCGTTCTTCAGAATCGGGCCGATGTAGAGCGACTGAGGGCAGAACCGCATGTTAGAGAACCACGAGTTAGAGAACTGCATGTTAGAGAACCGGGTTCTGCGTAGCGGTTCCGCTCACGTTGTTGACGGACACCACCACCCCGGTGCTGGCGCAGCCGCGGCTGATCTCCTCCATGGCCAGACTGTAGGCCAGGTAGTCCATGCCGGCTCCGCCCAGATCCTCAGGGACCTCGATGGCCATCACACCCATCAGACCCAGAGCCCGGATCTGAACAACGAGAGAGTGAGAGAGAGAGAGAGAGAGAGAGTGTGTATGTGTGTGTGTACCTGCATGTGTGTACCTGTTCAGCAGGGTAGGCGTGGTCTTTGTCCAGCTGGCCGGCGATGGGGATCAGCTCCCGGTCGGCGAAGTCTCTGCAGGTCTGTCTCAGCAGCTGATGCGTCTCCGGCAGCTCGGCCAGCGACGACAGACGTCGACGAGCCGAGAGACACGAGCCCAGAGCTGCAGGAAGGAGAGTAAACAAACAAACAAACAAACAAACAAACAAACAAACAAACAAAGAGCAGAATGAAAGAAGGTTTTGCAGAAGTATTTTATTAGTAAAGTTTATTTGTAGCACATTTCAACAACAAGGATTCAAAGTGCTTCACATAAAACTATAAAAGCATCAAAACATAATGCAGAACAACACAACATTTAAAAACAATTAAGAACATGTAGATGTGTGTGTCGTTTGCATAATTATGACAACACACGTTGTTGTTTTCCACAGTGTGAGCCAGTGGAAGCATGTAGGTGTGAACTGAAGAGGCCCCAGTATTGAGCCTTGAGGAACACCACATGTCATCGTAGTCAGCTCTGATGTGTCATTAGCTACGACACAAAGTATTGTCCTTCAAGATTCAAACCAAGTCAAAACAAGTCCATGACTTCATCCCTAACTGCTCCCCGTTGCTGTGACTACGCCGTACAGAGCCAACATGGACGTCTCTTTGGATGAAAGCCTCAGCTAAATGAAGCGTAACGTTTCTGTGATGCAACGCTTTGACTCGTGTTGGACGTTTGTGTCTCAGAGAAAACACAGAAACGGTCAGAGAGCAACATCCGTCACAGCAACCTTGGAAATGTTCAGAAAGAATAGCAACTCTGCGCTCTTGTTTCACTCATGAGACGGGAGTTGATTCAATAAGAACATCTGTTATCTTGGTCTAACCTTCAGTTAAAAACACCCAACAATGAAATCATTGATTAAAAATGAGACATTTAATAAAGCTAAGTTTAATGTGTTAAAGCTCTATTTGTCCAATTTATGTTGACAGGCTGACGAGGAATGAATGTTAGATTTGATGAATTTGCAGATGTACTCATCTTTCCTTTTTAGTACTCTTAAAACTTTTTTAAATCATATGTTTATGTCTCATGTATTTTATTCCTGGTGGTCATTATTTCCTCATTCTGCATCGACTTTATTGGGTCCTTGAACACACCACCAGCTCCCTAGTTATCTCATTCTGCAAAGATACCCTTTGTGTATTCTTCTGTGCAATACAGTCACTATATTTTGTGCCTTATTTTTATTTATAATTTTTTGCCTTGAGTTTATTTCACTTGTTTCCCTTTAAAGTGTTTTGTAATTCTGTGTTCTGAGCAAAATAAGCTTTTCATTGTACAGAATAACTGCCTGTTATATGTGCATATGACAATAAAAATATCTTGAATCTTGACTTTACTGGAGTCTTTGAACGCACCAGTAGTTAGCTTGATGCTATCTGGGTGAAAGGTCCTCCTCATCATCAGTCACCTTCCTCTCAGTCTGGAAGTTTTAAAACCCACTCAAACAAACAACAACATGGTCCGACTGTTTGTGAACAATAATAATCATCATCGATCATGAATCGACAGCTGATAATCGAGTTATTGATCGGAACTAGCCGGCTAGCTAGCTACCTAATTTAGCCGAGGAGCTAACTGGGTTTCATAACTGCTGGTATTTCCGGTGTTTATCCGCGTGTAACTAAAGTAAGAGAGCCTCGTTAACGCCGGCAGTGTCCTCGTGTGTGTCCTCGTGTGTCTCCTCGTGTGTCTCCTCGTGTGTGTCCTCGTGTCCTCACCTCTCCTCGCTGTGAACAGAGCAGCCATGGCTCCTTTCCTCCTCAGCTGCAGGACTGTTATGAAGCACGCTGCTGCCTTCACGTGCCGTAGGAAATGATGCACGTTAGGGAGGGTGGAAAGGAGGTGGAAAGAGAGAGAGAGAGAGCAGGAGGAGGAAAGAGAGAGAGCAAGAGGAGGAAAGAGAGAGAGAGAGAGCAGGAGGAGGAAAGAGAGAGAGAGAGCAGGAGGAGGAAAGAGAGAGAGAGAGCAGGAGGAGGAAAGAGAGAGAGAGCAGGAGGAGGAAAGAGAGAGAGAGCAGGAGGAGGAAAGAGAGAGAGCAAGAGGAGGAAAGAGAGAGAGCAGCAGTTTTCCTCCACAGTGTTGAACTCCTGCAGGTCTTATTTATTTAAACCGGTACTTTATATAATTTACCTGCGTATCCCGATGCAGAATGTTTGTTTGGGTCATTTCATTATATTGCTCTAAATACTGTATATTGCTGTATCTTTAATTAAAACAATTGGACCGTATATAATATCCCATATTTATACTTGGTGAGTCTGTAATTATACTGTGAACATCCCATAATGATTTGTATGAATTATTACAGTATATGTAGAAAAATAATATGTTCAGCACATCAACACTCTGCAGAACAAAGCTCATCAATCAGTTTGAGGGTTTTCACGTGTTTATTGTTTTTAGCACCATAAAGTCAGTGGCTGTCGTCCCGTGTGTGACGGCTCTCAGGCCGCCGTTCCTGGGGTGGAGCGCTGTGGAGCAGGTCTGGAGGAAAGGGGGGTGCAGCGGGTGTCATTCACTTGCTGGCGGAGGTGAAGGTGAAGCACCCTCTCTGGTGGAACTGCATGTCCCTGATGCGGCGCATGGACTGGATCTGAGGCTGGAAGGCGCTGAAGTCGTTGTAGTGTCTGTAGTCACCGCACTCAAACAGGTACTGGTAGCCTCTGTAGCCGGGGTACTGGTAGCCCACCCACCTGAGGGACGCATGGGGTTACTGAGGAGGCTCTACGGGCCCTAAAGAGGTTCTAGTGGTCACTGAGGAGGTTCTACAGGTCCTAAAGAGGTTCTAGTGGACATTGAGGAGGCTCTACGGGCCCTAAAGAGGTTCTATTGGACATTGAGGAGGTTCTAAGGGCCCTAAAGCTGTTCTAGTGGTCACTGAGGAGGTTCTAAGGGTCCTAAAGAGGTTCTATTGGACATTGAGGAGGTTCTACGGGTCCTAAAGATGTTCTAGTGGTTACTGAGGAGGTTCTACAGGTCCTAAAAAGGTTCTAGTGGACATTGAGGAGGTTCTACGGGTCCTAAAGAGGTTCTAGTGGTTACTGAGGAGGTTCTAAGGGTCCTAAAGAGGTTCTAGTTGTTCTTGAGGAGATTCTAAGGGTCCCTATATAGGTTTTAGTGTTCAATGAGGAGGTTTTACAGGTCCATAAAGAGGTTCTAGTTGTTATTGATGAGGTTCTACAGGTCCCTAAAGAGGTTTCATTAAAAAGGTCCTATGGGTCCCGAATGAGGTTTTAGTGGTCATTAAGGTGGTCCGAGGAGACTTTCAAGAGGTTCTAGTTGTCATTGGTGAGGTTCTATGGGTATCTAAGATGTTCTGGAGGTCATTGGTGAGGTTCTGGGTGTCTAAGATGTTCTGGAGGTCATTGAAGACTGATGATATTCTTGGGGCCCCTAAAGGTGTTTTAGTGGTCATTGATGAGGTTGTAGCTGTCTCAAAGAGGTTCTAGTGGTCAATAAGGGGGTTCTATGGGTCCGTAAAGTGGTTCTACTTGTCATTGAGGAGGTTCTATGGGTGTCTAAGAGGTTCTGGAGGCGGTTGAGGCCTCTTCAGATATACTTATACATATATATATATACTCATAAACCAGCAGCTTAAGGTCTACTCACGCTCCTCCGGGGACCCTCACGCTGCCCACTCGGTCACAGAAGCCGTGCGCCCACAGGGTGGGCACGTCGTCCTCCTGGATCTCCATCTTGTTGCCCTTGAAGTCGGAGAGCTCGTACAGGCAGATCTTGTGCTCCATGCTGTCCTGCAGTCGCAACAAAAGAGTCAGTTCATGTTTAAAATGTCACAAAAACAGATTCTGAGAGAAGCAAACAGAATTCTAAGGACAGAAAACTCCTCAGGAACTATTTAAATACTCAATAGTTTCATTATTTACAAGTGTAACTGTTTAACTGAACCATATGTTTTACAGCACTATCTAGATATATGTTTTCAATGACGTGAGATGTGTTTACCATGCGGATGGGCCTGAGGGACATGAGGCAGTCGCTGCGGTAGGAGTTGCTCCAGGTGTCCCAGCGAGGATACTCTCCCTTCTCCAGGATGAACATCTCCCCACGGAAGTTCGTCTGCTCGAAGGCAACGAAGCTGGAGGAGGGGGGCCGCCGGGCACGGGGGGGGCACAGGAGGGGGAGAGAGAGAGAGAGAGAGGGTTAGAGAGACGGCGAAGCGAGGGACCGCGTTCCCGAGTCCTCGTGTCCACTTACGGGCCGCACTCCACGATGATGCTGCGCACGCGGTCCATGCCGCGGTCGCACACGTTCATGCACTCGTTCTGCACCTCCACCATGCGGCCCTGGAAGTTCTCCTGGTCGAACATCATGATCTGCAGAGGAGAGTTTTAACAGGTTACACCAGCGTCACGGAACACGCCTACATACAGAGCTCTAAAAAAGAGTCGTAGATATAGAGTTCTAAATATAGAGTTATAGATATAGAGCTCTAAAAAAGAGTCGTAGATATAGAGTTCTAAATATAGAGTTATAGATATAGAGCTCTAAAAAAGAGTCGTAGATATAGAGTTCTAAATATAGAGTTATAGATATAGAGCTCTAAAAAAGAGTCGTAGATATAGAGTTCTAAATATAGAGTTATAGATATAGAGTTCTAAAAAAAGAGTTCAAAATATAGAGTTCTAAATAAAGAGTTTTGACTATAGAGTTCTAAATATAGAGTTCTAGATATAGAGATCTGAATATAGAGTTCTAAAAAAAGAGTTGTAGATATAGAGGTCTAAATATAGAGTTGTAGATATACAGTTTTGACTATGGAGTTCTAAATATAGAGTTCTAAATATAGAGTTCTAAAAATAGAGTTCTAAATATTAAAGTTCAAAATATAGAGTTCAAAATATAGAGTTCTGAATATAGTTTCGAATATAGAGTTCAGAATTTAGAGTTCTAAATATAGAGTTCTAAATATTAGAGTTCCAAATATAGAGTTCTAGATATATATATAGTTCAAAATATCAGCGATCTGAATATAGAGTTATAAATATTAGAGTTATAAATATAGAGTTCAAAATATTAGAATTATAAATATTAGAATTTTAAATATTAGAGTTCTAAATATTAGAGTTCTAAATATTCTGTGGAAACAGGAATTATTTCCGAAACAGGAATTATTTTACTTATATGCTGCGTTATACTTCTACATGTCATGAACATATTCTACTTTTAATAAACAGCTGTAGTTACTTTGCAGATTAAGAAACAAGAGATGAAACATTCTGTTCTAGTTGCATTATATAACAACATTTAAAGTGTTTGATGTGAGCTCCAGCTAAACCATATTAAAATGCATAATTTGAATGAATCCACCAATAAGTAACAGTTTTACTTTTAGTATTTGAAGTGGCATTGCTGCTGCACTTGTACTACGACTACTACAGAGTAAATACTCTGAGTACTTCTTCCTCCACTGTCTGTTGAAGCCCCTTCATAATTCATTTAAACAAAAGGAAACTAATCCGAGTTCAGCAACACAACCTGAATGAAAGCTCACTCACACTGAAGACTAGGTCCTGCTTTTTTAACCGGATCTACTTTAACAAAACAGACAGATAACAAACGGACGGGGGGAAACTGGCCCTTTCAATAAAACATCTGCTGGTACGGATGTGGCACTCACTCTGTAGGATCCCATGCCGGGCTCTCCGGTCTTGGTGGCCTTGCTGGTGGCGGCAGGAGCCGGGGCGCCCTTGTCCTTGGCGTCGGTGCCCTGGCTGGAGGCGGACTTGGCGGTCTGAGACATGGCGAGGGGTTCAGGAGAGTCTGGGTGGGAGACAGGGAGGGGTTGTGGTCAGAGGGCTCATGTGCTCATGGGGTTAAACACAAGTCTGCTGGTTTATTTGGAGGGGGGGCCCTGGACGTCTACCTGAGCCAGGTGCTCAGGTGAGTGCGTCCGTGTGTCCTTACCTGCGTTATACAGCTTGTGCAGTGCCGTGTGGGAGGCTGGTCGTGCTGGTGCCTTCAACGCTCGACCCCAGCTTTTATACTCTGGCAGAGGCCGAGCGCGGCGGCGGCCGGCACAAAGGAAAGCGCCCCGTCATCACTGTCGGCCCGCGCCAAAGCCAGCGGGTCATCGCAGAGCCTGGAAGCGCCGCCGGCCCCCTCTGGCCGCGGCCGTAAGCGTTTTGCTGTCAAAGGAAACCCCTGAGCAGGCGGTTTACCAGCCGCATGTGTTGGCCGTGCAGAGACGAGGTATGCAGAGGTTCAGAGGGCAATCCGGCTCTCTGTCACCTCCATGGGGAACACGCTCTCTGGAAACAAAGATTCAAAATCAGCCGTCCATCTGAAACATGAAGCTGGAGGAGCTGATGCAGAAAACAGGAAATAAACAGTGAAAGTGTGTCTTGTTTTTATTCTTGATGTCGGAGTTTAAACCTTCTGAGGAACATTTAGAAAAGAATACACGAGAAATGTGGGATTCATATGAGTTTGAATTAACCTAAAAGGTCGGGCAAAGAAACGGTTTTACACTTTGCTTTCTTTCTGAGGGAAAAGTTGATGATGGGAGAAAAAAAGCTTCACGATTAGCTTCGGTTGCTAACGAGGAAAACCTCCGGTTCTTAAACCTGAAGTCTATGCTTCATGTGTTAAAGCTGCATTCTCTCTCCTGACCACCAGGGGGCGACTCCTGTGGTTGCATAGAAGTCTATTTAAATGACTCTACATCTCTCTTGATTTATTCCCATGAGTTTATGTCTCAATCTCCATAACTAATTGGATCAATCACACTGTGTTTATATTGTTATGACAAGTCAACAACATGTTCTGTAATGTAACAAGAAAAGGGTCGATTAGTTAAAATAACTCACGTAAATAAGTGTATTTCCCTGAAAGAAACTCTTCCTTTAAAACAAGCTAACATAATCTTAAAATGCTAACTCACTGTGTAACGTTAGCACAACTCGAGCCGTACAGTAATATGTTGTATTTGATAACCGTAAGCAACATTTTCACAGATAGGAGTTGACAGTACTGTCTGGCAGCCATCTTGGATTCTGAGGTCGGAAACCTGACTTCCAGGGAACTTCACAAGGAATGCAGCCTGACACCCAGTAACATCTACGTAGTGCTCGGCAGAATTAGCTAACGTTAGCCACCATAAGATAATGGTTGCACCAGAGCATTAGGTAATGTTAGCCACCATAAAGTAATGGTAGCACCAGAGTATTAGGTAATGTTAGCCACCATAAACTAATGGGCGCTAGCATTAGGTAGCATTAGCCATCATAAACTAATGGTCGCAACAGAACATTAGCTAATATTAGCCACCATAAGCTAATGGTCGCAACAGAGCATTAACAAACATTAGCCAGCATAAGCTAATGGTCGCACCAGAGCATTAGCTAACATTAGCCACCATAAACTATTGGTCTTACCCGAGCATTAGCTAACATTAGCCACCATAAACTATTGGTCTTACCCAGCATTAGCTAACATTAGCCACCACAAGATACTGGTCGCACCAGACTGAGTGAGACTATAAAAGCAAAGGTTTTTTTCTTTCTATCTCCACCCATAAATATATATCGATAAACTGTTTGAAGCAAATACATATAAACCGTTCTATAATTAAAGCACCACTGTGAAATAACTGAAATAAAGGTTGTTGATGGTGATGATAGTTCTTGGACAACAGCCTGGATTAAGTCTGGATTAAGTCTGGATTAAATCTGGATTATGTCACCTTTGCTGTGATTATTTCCAATCTGGATTAAAACGTGTTTGATATGTGCAGATTAGGTGTGAAGTGATGCCGTTGTGTAATCTGTGTGCTTCCCGTTGGATTCTGTGCCATAAATCTGTCTGCAGCTCAAACCGTGATCAGTAGCAGAAAACGAGTCTGGAGAGACCGCAGGCCCGGAGAGATGCGTAGTCATTTATTACTTTTTTAGAAATCTCTTTTGACAAAGGATGGCAATATTACATTTTGAGTTTTATCTATAAATCCCATGAAAAGTGTCAATGGTTCTCAGCTGCAAAATCCACTGGTTTCACGGGTTCCTATTGAAGATGTGGAGCTTTTAAAACACACATATACAGTTTCAATTAGTATTAACATAAACAGTGATTTAATTTAAATTAAATTAAATTAAAAAAATATTTAAAAAATATATATTTTTAAAATATATTACAATATAAATAAAGAAAATATATATATATATATATATATATATATATATATATATATATATACATTTAAACAATTTAAATTAAATTTAAAAATTAAAAAATAATTCGCAAAATGATTTATATTTTGTATTCTTCTCGTATCTGTTGTTCGTATTGTTTCATCATTTGTACTGTTTTATTAAGGTATAATTTCTTTCCTTCTTTATATTTCTCTGCTTCGTCAAAGCACTTTTAATCTATTTTTAAAAGCGCAACATAAATAACGTTTATTGTATTATTATTTTTAAACAGCAGGAAATAGTACATTTGTTGGAGGACTATTTCACACAATATTGTTCGTGGTTGTGTTGTTTTCGTGGGATTTATTAACAATAAAGAAGCATGCTTATACAGTTGACCCCGTGACCTTCGTCTTCGTCACATTTCCCTAAACGACAGAAACGTTGATCTGAAATCATCCGTGAGACGAAAAATAGACTTTTCTCTTGATTCCATCGGATCGTGAGTACTTTTACTTGAGTAGAAGTATTAATACCACAGTGTAGAAATACTCTGTTACAAGTAAAAATCCTGCATTCAAATTCTACCGAATGCTCCAATTCATAATAATAATACACATAATATATTATTATTGATTATAATATATCATATTTATTATCGCTAACCAGAACATGATATTATAATTAACTGTTTCTGTCCTCGTCCACAGATAACGTGGCGTCTGCACTTCTGCCTTCGTCCACAGATTAACACACTATTGTCGGGGGGCACAAAGAGAGAGAGAGAGGGAGAGAGAGAGAGAGAGAGAGAGAGGCCCCTCCCCTCTGCTGACCCGGGCCTTTTGGCGTGGCCCCCTGCCAGGGGAGGCTTTAAAAGGGTGGGGGCGCGTAGTTCATCTCACTCTCACAGGACGAGCCGACCACACCAGCAAGGTGAGCGCAGCCGGCAGGGCCAGGACACACACACACACACACACACACACACACACACACACACACACACACACACACACACACACACACACACACACACACACAACCAGGAGGTTGTACCTATAGAGACTGGTGCAGGGACGGCTTCTGGGGCCCTGATTTTGCAATAACTTTTTTATATAGAAGTTATTCATTCTGGCTTTTCTAAAACACACACACACACACACACACACACACACACACACACACACACACACACACACACACACACACACACACACACACACACACACCTCCTGCTGAGCTATTTGATGTTTCACGGTCTAAACTTTAATCTTCCTCGTGCTTCCTCTTCCTCTTCTCCTTCCAGACAAGATGACTCACCATTGCACCAAGTTCTCCGGCCACTGGAAGGTGAGTCTGCAGATGGAAAACAAACCAAAACACACACACACACACACACACACACACACACACACACACACACACACACACTGGTGCATCACGTCTCCGAAGGGAAATGACTAAAGTCCCCTTGAGACCAGCAGAGTCTTTATTAAATAAACTGTGAGGTTGTTTGAGAGCTTTCATTTTGTCCTGAATCGCTGGTTTAAATAAAGATAAACAGACTCAAACATAAACCACCTCAATGTCAGTAGTTACTACTATGTAATAACTTCTTTAAAGCGCACCTGAACCTTCCCTCCCCTCCTCAGATCATCGTGTTCGACGAGGAGTGTTTCCAGGGCCGCCGCCATGAGTTCACCTCCGAGTGCTGCAACGTGATGGAGTTCGGCTTCGAGACCGTGCGCTCCATGCGCGTGGAGAGCGGCGCGTGAGTCTCTCTGTGGCCGCGAACACACACATTCTGACCAATGGGCTCAGGACTTTAAAACACATTTACGTGACTAAACATTTAGTGAAAAGTCACTTTTCCATGACTTTAAACCAAATGTCCATGACAAGCATTTAGTGAAGTCTGGGTGTAAACAGTAAAAAGTGAGTAAATGTAGTATTTAAACTAACAATGAGAACACAAAGCATACAGTAAACCTTAAATGACTCAAATGAATGAGACAATAGTTTGATTAAAAGAATAAACATTTATATAGATGCCTGTATGTATGCCTGCTTATATTCTGAGTCTCTTTTAAAAGCATATTTATTATCTCAAACTCATCGTAAATGAAGACATGAACACATGAATATAACACATTTACATGAGCGAGAGGAGGCAGGCGGCTCTCTGACGTGTGGTCGTGTGTTCTCGTGTCCGTGCAGCTGGGTGGGATACGAGCACGCGTCCTACCAGGGCCAGCAGTTCGTGCTGGAGCGCGGCGAGTACCCGCAGTGCGACGCCTTCGGCGGCAGCAACGCGTACCACATCGAGAGGATGACCTCCTTCAGGCCCATCGCCTGCGCGGTGAGTGCTGCCGCTTCAGGGACCAACTTTTGCAGGAAAAAGCAAACCTCAGCAGCTCACGAGTCCCTTTGTGTTTGTTCTCCACCTGCAGAACCACAGGGAGTGCCGCATGACCATCTTCGAGCGGGAGAACTTCCTGGGCCGTAAGGGCGAGCTGAGCGACGACTACCCGTCTCTGCAGGCCATGGGCTGGTGCAACAACGAGGTCGGGTCCCTGAAGGCCCAGTCCGGAGCGTGAGTGCTGTTCCTCTTCATAACATGATGATGATGATGATGATGATGATGATGATGATGATGATGCTGTTCCTGGACATAACCCTCCTCCTCCCAACAGGTTCGTGTGCTACCAGTACCCGGGCTACCGCGGGTTCCAGTACATCATGGAGTGTGACCGTCACTGTGGGGAGTTCAAACACTTCCGGGAGTTCGGCTCCCACTGCCAGACCCCTCAGATCCAGTCCATCCGCCGCATTCAGCAATAACGACCCCAAGACCCCTAACACCCTTCTCCCCTGACCTCTGACCCTTCTCCTCTGACCTCTGACCCTTCTCCTCTGACCCCGTGCTGAATAAAATGTCTTTCTTAAACCCACATGCTCCTCTGTGTGATCTGATTTACATGCACACAGGTTATGATGCTTCATATTCATATTACAGCCAACTAATAGCATTTAGTAGAGCTCAATATTTGCAAGTAACACTTTTTATTTATATATTTTTTAAGATCTAAGACACTTATTTAAATATTTTAATTATGGAGAACATGTCTGCTTCATTTCTCTTTCATGTGATTTTCATTTTATACTTTTGGGTCAAGCTAAACGTTTGAAGACGTCAGCGTGTGAATATGTTCAGCTGGTTTATCACTGAATGTTGAGGAAAAACAAACAATTATGAATAAATAAATAATCAAAAAAATTAAAATAACTTAAAAGCAACAAGTTCTCTTGGATTATATTTTTTTTCACTTTTAAACCCTAAAAATAAAAGATTTCTATTACAGTTCAAAAATAAAAATAATAATTAAAAAAGTTTCCCTCTATTTCATAAACTCCTCAAGAAGAAAAAGTATCTTGGAGATCAGAGTTGTATAAATGTGTCATTTTATTATGAGCATATTTACTTTATTATAAAAGTACTAAAGTGCACGTTCGAGGTACTTGTACATGTTTCTAATATTCCAATGAAGTACATTTCAGAGTAAAATGTTGTGATTTTACAAACTAAACATTATTCTCATGTATTGACGCGTTATTATAGATTCATAAACTGTTCTTTCTGGCTGCAGATTATATTCAGAATCGATTCAATCTGTTTATTATTATTATTATTATTGATTATTGATATGATAAGATCTCAGATAGAAAATATCCTTATTTCAGAATATTGAAACGTGTGTTGGTTCAAACATCTGATTGATCCGTTATCAAGAGAGTTGCAGGATTATGAAGTAAAGGATCTGAATGTGAGCTGAGCATCAGCGAGGCCTGCTGGTCCTGCTGGGTCTAGTGGGTCTGGTGGGTCTGGTCCTGCTGGGTCTAGTGGGTCTGGTCCTGATCAGGGACGCAGTACCTCCAGCGGCCGGGTGGCGGCGCCAGACCTCCACAGAACCCCTTACCCACCAGGTCTCCTGCAGGAAATGATCCACTGAGCGGTGACATTGATTATCAGGATCCATACTCTTTCTATGAAATGTGGAAGAACAATAACTGCCGTAAACCAGAGAGCAAGCGTCGCAGTGAGGAGTTCACGTCTATAAATACAACGTGAAGGTCGTAAATCATCGCTGACAAAACGGTCTAAATGTGTACAAAATGGGGAACTCCCTGGTTGTAAAACTGTGGTTGTAAATAGCGAAACATGTATGCTTTCTTTTCTGAATCCAATAAATAACAATGCCGTTGTTATAACGTGTATAATAATACAAAAATGGAAGCCTCTTCCGGCCCCAATCAACGCTGGAGAGTCCGGCTCCAGCAGCGAGCCGCTCCGGGTTTTACGAGCCGCTCCCCGCCGCAGTGGGAGGAAGTTGGACCCACAAAGCAAGCAGTGCCGCTGTGCTAACACAATATATTTATATATATATATATATATACACATATATATATATACATATATACACACACAGAAAAATACACCGAAGTAGCTGGACTTCAACTGGGAAAACATGCGCCACATTGGAGCTGTAAAACGGACAGCTTAACCGGTAGAGGAGCGGACTCTTCCCGCTCCAGAGAGGCCGCGGCGCGGACAGCTGCTAGCCGGAGAGAGGGCTCTCCAGCGCGGGTAGCCGGGCAGCAGGAGTCGCTCGCTCGTTCTCTTCTTCTTCGCTCCTCGTTTTTTTTCCTTCTTTTTTTTTCTTCTCCTGCATTCGTGAAGCGTCGACGTCCCGGAGGCGGGAGCGTGGTGGGGTTATTAATTTGTCTTTTCTTAAACACCATCAATGTGTTGTCTTGTTATTTAAACACGATTTCACGCCGAAGAGGAGACGTTTTAACAAGATAAATCCCCCCACTCCTCCTCCCCCACCACCTCCACCGACAACAGCGTCACAGCAGCCCGCAGTCAGTCGCTCTCCGCTGGGTCTGCAGCGAGCAGGGACCCCTCCCTCTACACCCGGGGTAACTCACCCAGCAAACCATGGATTATCTTCTGCGAGCCTCTCTACGTTTTTGAAGCCGTTATTTTATTTTTGCATTCCTCTCTTTTGCACGTTTCGTTTTTCGGGGGGGTCTCTGAAATACTTCCCCAAATAAACGAAGCGGACTCCGTTAGCTCGTTAACGAAAACCCGAAACCGAGCCCGAGGAGCCGTTAAAGTCCTCCAGCCCGCGGCGCTTCGCGCCCGCCGGCCACCGGGACGCTGTCCAACACAGATCGGCTGCCGTTGAATAATCAGAACTCGAAGTATTTATCGATTAATCACCTCTTATTTTTAGGGAGTTAGCCTTACTGGCTAGCTAGCTTGGCGGCTAACTAGCAGGCGGACCCAAAAACATATCGATCCCCCGCCCCCCCCCCCTCTCCCCCCTCTCTCTGGGCTAAAACAAGGATCTGCCTCGTGATTAATCGATTAGCTTCATCTAAACCTCTTAAGGTGATTAATGACGTCTTTTTAGGGTGTTTTTAAAACGTGTTATATTATTGTGTGATTTATTTAAAGGAATTTAAACCGGAAGCAGCGACAGAAACACAATTGAACCTGCACAAAATAATACAACAATACATAATTATTCTAATTCTTCTTGTTGCAGCAGCTGACACGCGGAGAGGAGGAAGTCACACCTTGAGGATCCGAGGACCGACCTGTCGCCGCCTCCTTTCATCCTGAGAGTCGCACGTGTCCCTGTTTCATTACCGGGATCTACCAGGATCTACTAGGATCCACCAGGAACTATTAGGATCCACCAGGAACTATTAGGATCTACTAGGATCCACATCTCCTCTCTGCTCCTTTTTAAACCACCTCCCGGTGAGGAGACCTGCACATGCTGCAGACCAGTGGTGCTTTTTGGGGTCTCCGTCCAGCGGGCCCAGCAGAGCCCAGAGCCCCGCAGGACTGTCCGCGGCGTCCCGCTCCTCCAGGGACGCGTCCCGCGCACTAAAGAAGAAGAAAAGGAATCTTTGCTTTATTTTTTATTTCTCCATCAAAGCAACCTGCATTTTTTTAAAATTTTTAAATTGTTTCTTCTCTACAATGGGATTACAAGGCCGGGGGTCCTGATTGACTTCCATGTCTCCCTCTCTTTGATCGTGTTTAATGCATTCCTGTGCGGTGTCTCCGTGATGGCGGTCTGAGGGCGACGCGACGCAGCCGGAGACACGACCCCTCCTCCCGGCCGCCGGCCCGGCTCCTCCGTTCATGCTGCTCGCACCCAGCAGAGGAGGACTTTGTTGTTATCTTTGATTCCCCACAACAACAACAACAACAACAACAACACAAACACACACACGCCCCCTGGTTGTTCTCGTATCGATCGGCTCGTCCCAGGGCGGAAGATGGCGGACCTGGAAGCGGTGCTCGCCGACGTCAGCTACCTGATGGCGATGGAGAAGAGCAAGAGCACCCCGGCGGCCCGGGCCAGCAAGAAGATCATCCTGCCGGAGCCCAGGTGTGTGTGTGTGTGTGTGTGTGTGTGTGTGTGTGTGTGTGTGTGTGTGTGTGTGTGTGTGTCTCTCTGTGTGTGTGTGTCTCTCTGTGTGTGTGTGTCTCTCTGTGTGTGTGTGTGTCTCTGTGTGTGTATTTGTGTGTGTGTCTCTGTGTGTGTGTGTCTCTGTGTGTGTGTTTGTGTGTGTGTCTCTGTGTGTGTGTGTGTGTGTGTGTGTGTGTGTGTGTGTGTGTCTCTCTGTGTGTGTGTGTCTCTCTGTGTGTGTGTGTCTCTCTGTGTGTGTGTGTGTGTGTGTTTCTGTGTGTCTCTGTCGGTGTGTGTGTCTCTCTCTCTCTGTCTGTGTGTGTGTGTCTGTCTCGGTGTGTGTGTGTGTGTGTGTCTCTCTCTCTCTTTCTCTGTCTCTGTCTGTGTGTGTGTGTGTGTGTGTGTGTGTGTGTGTGTGTGTGTGTGTGTGTGTGTGTGTGTGTGTGTCTCTCTCTCTCTCTCTGTCTGTGTGTGTCTGTCTCGGGGTGTGTGTGTGTGTGTGTGTGTGTGTCTCTCTCTCTCTCTCTCTCTCTCTCTCTCTCTCTCTCTCTCTCTCTCTCTCTCTCTGTCTCTCTCTCTCTCTCTCTCTCTCCCTCTGTGTGTCGTGCAGCATATAGGGAGATGGAGGTGTGCTGTAGATGCTACATAGCGCTCCTTTCTGTTGTTGTTTTGTTAACAAACAAGCCGCTTCATGAGTTTCTCTAAAACAACAGCAGCTCTGACTTCGTTTCTCTTCCTCAGCTTCTAACTGAAGAAGTTGTTCCTGTAGCTTCCTGATCAGCCTAATAGACCACGCCCCCTAATTAATACCCCACCCCATATTTAAATTTCCGGGTGGGCGGGGCAAAGTCTAGTAGCCACGCCCCCTCATGCAACTGTCAGTATGTGCACCCCAACATGTACAGTAATGCAGCTTTAGCTACGCAGCTCCTCATTCATGCATTCATTCATTTTTTCATTCATTTTATTCATTCATTCATTTAAGGCGGCCTGATTTGAAGAGGATGCGGTGAAACTATTTGGTTTTTCATCGTGTGTGGAGGGAACAGGAACATTTGGGTGATAGGCAAATGATCACGTGTGTGTGTGTGTGTGTGTGTGTGTGTGTGTGTGTGTGTGTGTGTGTGTGTGTGTGTATAAAAACAGGCTCCACTTCTTAAAGTGCTGATGTGGTTAACAAGCGTTCTATACGTTTAATAAATTATTTTCTATGAGGTCACTGACTGACTGTTGTGTTCCTACATCAGCAGAAAGTATTGATAATTATTAATAAAGGTACTTTAACGTGCCACCTGTTAGTCAGACTTTGGAATCATTTAAATTAATTTAGTTGGACTAATTTAATTTGGTCTAACTGTCAAAACCATAATTTGATAACGGATAATAAATGTACTTATTTCACACCGGGAGTTTATTCATATATATATATATATATATATATATATATATATATATATATATATATATGACGACTTTTTACTTTAACTCTGAGACTGAAAGCGTTTCGTCTCTAAAGGAAACTCGCTGCTGAAAGTTCATTTAGTTTGAGCCAACGACACAAAGTGAAACCAATGAGCTGCCGGAAGACAGGAAACAACCCACATCTACCACCAACGAGAACACGAAATATGATATATATATATAATTTTCCTTTAAAGACGAAACGCTTTCAGTCTCAGAGTTAAAGTAAAAAGTCGTCACGTTGTTGAGCTGCTAATATGATGTAGAGAGAGTTTGTGCTGCAAAAGCCTGTTTTAAAAGTTATAAAATACATTTTTGTTTCTCGCTGTAACTTCCATCAATATTTATTGTTTAAAACGCATACATGTGTTTGAAGGCATATTTCTTCCTCAGTGATTGACAGCTTTTTTCTTTTAGTCATGAAGTCTTTTTAACATCGATCCTTTTGGAATATCTTTTAATTTACAATCTAAGTGAGATCAGTAAACCCAACAAATCTAAATTAGGGTCAAAACAGAAAATAACGCATCATGAGAACGTTATCCTTTACCTTCAGCCAGTACTCGTGTTCACTGAGCGGAGCCTGAACGCATCATCGTGTACTGAACCTTTATTTCCTCTGTGGTGTTCCAGTGGGGGCGGGGCAGAACGGATCAGGATCAAGGACCGTCGGGAAGATAAAAACCTGCCGACGAATGACTGTTTTCACAGCTTCTGGCTGATAAACGCTGTAGTTTTGTCGATTTAGTTTAAATAAAAGCTGCCGGTGGGTTTGGGGTCAGAGGTTAATGCAGTTGGTTTCTATGGGAACAAAGCAGACCGCTGGTGGTTTATTAAGAGGCTTCATGTTGGATATGAGCCGTGATCTCTATGCCCACTGCTCCAGAGCTGCAGAGATAAAAGCATCCGGCTAATGGATTCATGTGGAAATCCACTTACAGCGCATCTCTCCACTCGCTGTGGTCGCAATAACGAGTCCCGCCTCTCGATGGCGAGTCCCGCCTCTCGATGGCGAGTCCCGCCTCTCGATGGCGAGTCCGATCTCTCGATGGCGAGTCCCGCCTCAAGATGGCGAGTCCCGCCTCTCGATGGCGAGTCCGATCTCTCGATGGCGAGTCCCGCCTCAAGATGGCGAGTCCCGCCTCTCGATGGCGAGTCCCGCCTCTCGATGGCGAGTCCGATCTCTCGATGGCGAGTCCCGCCTCTCGATGGCGAGTCCCGCCTCTCGATGGCGAGTCCCGCCTCTCGATGGCGAGTCCGATCTCTCGATGGCGAGTCCCGTCTCTCGATGGCGAGACCTTTGCAGAAGATCCGTGAAGCCGGGATCTCCACAAAGATCACCGATTTTGTGTGCAAAAAAGGTTTTTCTGAAACAAAAGGCGTGCCGGGTCTCGGCACCCGGAGCACGGGTCAGCTCTCGGAGGTGACGAGGAGCCGCCACATTCCCGGCGGGCCGAGTCCTCTGGCAGAGAGGTGAGACTTTGACGGAGACGCTGGAGGTTTGAGACGATCGTTATCGAGGAATCCTCAGAGCGGTGGATCATTATATAAGTTGCAGTTATTTATAAAAATATAACGTCTGTCGACGCTTCACAGAAGACTCGCTTTAGGACTGGAGGTTTGGTGCGAGGTCGTAACAGTCAAGACACACACACACACACACACACACACACACACACACACACACACACACACACACACACACACACACACAATGTCCACGAGCAGCCTTTGGTGACATAATATCGTTCGTTCGTTATAGAGAATAAGGAGCGTTTCAAACTATAGGAACACATTTTCCCCAGAAGGCAACAGGTCACATCAGGCTGTGAAGCAGAGAAGCATCTCTTGCTTTTTAACCGAAAACACCCTGAAAACACTCATAAAACCTCTTTTTTATATTCTCAAAAAAGCATTTTCAGAGGAGCTTTTTCTCTTCGCCCATCGATTGATTTGTTTCTAACACATTGAATACTGACCTGGCTTCTTTACAAGGTTTGTATGAAGGTACTAAAGTAGTTTATATACTTAAGTTAAGTTATACATAAGTTTACAGATATTAAGAAACACTCCTCGTCGTCTTTTTCAACGTTCTCAACCCTAAAACCTGACAGTCGTTGCCTTCAGGCGCCAAGCAGCAGCCGGAAAAACCGGTTTCAAAATCCAACTAGTTTGTGTGTCGAAGCTGAAATGAGACGATGGAAGTGGTTCAGGTCACGTTTGTTTTGTTAATATTAAAGTTTTTAAACTTGTAAAATACAATATTTCCCTCTGATATGTAGTACTGTACAAGTGTAAAGAAGCATAACGTGTAAATACACAAGTAGAGTACAAGAACCTGAAAGCTATACACGTTCTACAGGCCGAAATCTCTATATATGTATGTTATTCATTTGCATGTGGGATATGTAGTAGACACAGCACAGATATGTACAAGTACACCAAAGCCGTGTATAAGGTCAGAGCAGTGGCTTCTGGGAGTTCTTAAAGCGGGTCACCTGGGGGGGAGACTGGTGTTGGTTGTGGTAATGGAGCTCGTTTAGTGGTGGAGTAACAGCTGGAGCAGACGGGTGGGGGCGCAGTTATGTAACCACCGCCAAAAGGAAGGAGCAGTGCATTGTGGGCCCTCGTCTGCATCCGACCGTGAACGTACAGCGTCGTTTGGAGCCTTGATCAAGGACACTTGATGTCTTTGTGTTTCTGGACCTGAACACACCAGCGTTTCTGCAGCGCCCCCTAGTCACGCGGCTAATGCTAACGTCGGCTCATCATGATGTTTCTCTCTCTGGTCATGACTTTGTAAACAACCAATCAGTGTTTAGACCAACAGGAGGAGAACTAGTAGCATTAGCAGCACCGCTAACAGAGAACCAACAGGAAGAGAGCTAGTAACGTTAGCAGGACCGCTAACAGAGAACCAACAGGAGAGCTAGTAATGTTAGCAAAGAACCAACAGGAGAGCTAGTTACGTTAGCAGCACCGCTAACTGAGAACCAACAGGAGAGCTAGTAACGTTAGCAGCACCGCTAATTGAGAACCAACAGGAGAGCTAGTAACGTTAGCAGAGAACCAACAGGAGAGCTAGTAACGTTAGCAGCACCGCTAACTGAGAACCAACAGGAGAGCTAGTAACGTTAGCAGCACCGCTAACTGAGAACCAACAGGAGAGCTAGTAACGTTAGCAGCACCGCTAACTTAGAACCAACAGGAGAGCTAGTAACGTTAGCAGCACCGCTAACTGAGAACCAACAGGAGAGCTAGTAACGTTAGCAGCACCGCTAATAGAGAACCAACAGTAGGAGAGCTAGTTGCGTTAGCAGCACCGCTAAAGTAGAACCAGCGGAGGTTCACTTCAGTGACACTATGATGCGTTCAGGCTCTGCTCAGTGGAAATTAGTACTGGCTGAAGGTAAATGATAACGTTCTCATGATGCGGTCAGGTGTAATCTAGTAAAATGTAGTTTGTGATGAAGTAGAATAAATCCAGATCCGATCCTGGATCCAGATCTATGATTTGCACAACGGTCAACGCGTCTTTCCCGCAGGCGAGCCTCGACAAGAAGAGTGACCACGACCTCCGGCCTCACCCCTCCGTCCTCACCCCTCCGTCCTCACCCCTCCGTCCTCACCCCTCCGTCCTCACCCCTCCGTCCTCACCCCTCCGGCCTCACCCCTCCGTTCTCACCCCTCCGTTCTCACCCCTCCGTCCTCACCCCTACGTTCTCACCCCTACGGTCTTCCCCACCCCCCGACTGCTTTATTTATCTCTGCGGTCGCCGGCGGGTAGCTCTCTTCGCTCCCGTTGCAGGAGGTCGTCTGCTGCCGCCCGACGTGTGAATCTGCAGCTAACGGAGTTTTCTGGGGCGTAACTGCTCTTCTGTTTATTTATAGAAAGACGTGTTAACGTGGTATTTTATTTTCTGCACCTGCTCTCAGCCGACCACATCGTAATCAGACTTAACACAGCGCCCAGAAGAGGTTATTTATCATTATTTATTTATTTATTATTGATGTAGTATTTATTCATTTTATTTGTTACTGTGATGGTCTCAGGCTCCACACCAGCAGTCAGCTGCTCATGATTCAGCAGCTGCACACGGACTCTGAAAGGGGAAGTGTTCACTTCCTCGCTTCTGGTTCCTGTCGCTGCTCTCTCTCCCATGACCGCTCTGCACTGGGACCACTGGGCAGGACTCTCTGGGGCACAGACACCTTGTAGTTTAATGTTTTATTGGCTCTAGAATATATAAAACTTCACATTGAAGGTTTGTTTCTTTAGTGGAGCAGTTGCAATCTTTTTATTTCCCTAAAGTAATATTATGGATCTAAATGCCACATTTTAAACATTTATTGAGTTATTTGTGATAGAGTTAAATCACGCTTAATTCTTTAATTTAGAATAAATTACTATGATGTAAATGTTGCATTCTACTGATATAAACTGAAATATTCTGAAAAATAAAAATTCCTACTAAGCAGTTTACATGAAATATGATGATGAGAAATATTCCTGTTGACATGCAGCCGTTTATACTCGACCCATCACGTTCATGACGGCTGCGTCCTGAAATAACTTCAACTTCCCTCTTTTCCAACGGCAGGCATGTTGAAGAGAGAAGTCTATGCTTCATGTGTTAAAGCTGCATTCTCTCTCCTGACCACCAGGGGGCAACTCCTCTGGTTGTATAGAAGTCTATGCTTCATGTGTTAAAGCTGCATTCTCTCTCCTGACCACCAGGGGGCAACTCCTCTGGTTGTATAGAAGTCTATGCTTCATGTGTTAAAGCTGCATTCTCTCTAATGGGACGCTTTAAGGCGGGGCTAAAGGTGATTGACAGGTCGACACCAGACGGTTCAAACAGTAAAAAGTACAAACGGTTCTCCACAAAAACAGAATCACATTCACAATATGTCTGTATTCTTAATATTAATAATAATAATATTAATAGCGTGTGAACGTAGTCGCTGTGTAACTCAGAGCTTCAACGTTCCTCTGAACCTCGTGAAGCGTCGCTATCAGAACGTAAACACGGGCCGGTGATGACCTCGTCTCAAGGAGCTGGTGGGGGAGGGGGAGGGGGGGGAGTTCTCTGCACATGCTCAGTGCGCGCCGCCGGCCAGGTGTTTGTCCCTCTTGGGCCTCAGGGTGCTGTGGAGTGGTAATGGGTCCCGTGGAGCCGCCGCTAATTGATTCATTCTCCCCGACTCGTCCTCGTTAACACAACCGCTCCCAGGACGCCGTGTCTTCCTCCCACGGGGGGAGGGCTGACATGAGATTAGCTCACTGTACCTAGCTGTGCTAATGAGATATATATTTATATATAGCAGGGTTGTTACGGTCATGGAAAACCTGGAGAAGTCATGACATTTTAAAATGGTTATTTCCAGGCCTGGAAAAGTCCTTGAACAAAATAAAATCCCCAAAGTTTAGTAAAAGTCATGTAAATGTGTTATATTCATGTGTTCATTTACGCTGAGTTTGAAAGAATTAATATGCTTTTAAAAGAAAGACTCAGAATATAAGCAGGCATACATACAGGCATCTATATAAATGTTTATTCTTTTAATCAAACTATTGTCTCATTCATTTGAGTCATTTAAGGTTTACTGTATGCTTTGTGTTCTCATTGTTAGTTTAAATACTACATTTACTCACTTTTCACTGTTTACACCCAGACTTCACTAAATGTTTGTGTGTGTGTGTGTGTGTGTGTATATTAATATGAATCCTCTTCCTCCCGTGTCCTCAGCATCCGCAGCGTGATGCAGAAGTACCTCGAGGAGAGAGACGAACTGACGTTTGACAAGATTTTCAACCAGAAGATCGGTGAGTGAACGTTTCTTCTTCTCTCTCTTTAAAGGAGGCGCGATAACGAGTGTGAGCTTTTTACTCGGGAGGGAAAGACTGAGACGTCTCCACCTGGTGTACCGGGTGGATTTGTCACCGATGTTTGTGGAGGCGTTCGGGCTCCTCAGAGGATGAACCCTGCTGGCTTTGATGATCCTCTAACCGTCCCTCTAGCGCCACCGTGAGGTTGAAATATGTGACGTTTAGGGAACTATCTTGCTCTACGCTTTAGTTCATACGTTCATGAGGATGAATCGTAAAAACTGGGTTTGTTAACGTTTCATCTGAACCCGCCAGCAGGTCGATTACATACACATCGTTTATTTATGGTGTGTGTCTTTCTTTGATCTTATTCTGAACGCTGGACTTCAGTTTCTTATACATCTGTTGTAGTGCTCAGAAACACACACACACACACACACACACACACACACACACACACACACACACACACACACACACACTGAGAGCCGGCGTAGCGGAGCACCGGGGGACGCCGGCCCTGCAGGCTTCTGCTCGCTTTACTTACTGATCTCGGCCTCACGGGACCAGAGACCGAGTTAATTGTGTGTGGGGTGTGTGTGTGTGTGTGTGTGTGTGTGTGTGTGTGGCCAGTGCACATATTTGGCGTATATACAGTACGTCTCTGTCTCAATAAGCCATATTTACGCCTGTAAACGGCTCATGCTGTTGATGGAGCAGCTGCTACGTTAGCGTAGTGTAGCGGCTGCTACGTTAGCGTAGCGTAGCGCCGATCAAACCAGACTCCATTCAGAAAGCGAGCGTTTTAAAAGTCGTCGTCTTGTTGACAGAATTCTAAAACACGACTTCAGACTTTTTACAAATCTGCATCATTATGAAGTTATTTCAGCTTTCATCTGTTTATTGAGATTAAAGCACAGCTGAAGGGTTTTATTTTGGGTTCACACGCTGTGCTGAGCCTGTTAGTGAACACAGCCCTCGGGATGATGCCTTCAGGTTCCCGGGATATCTAGGACTCCCTCGACCTGACCAAAGCGGCGCTCGTGGTTACTGTAGCCGTGATTGAAGAAGCGTCGTCTACACGGAGGGACCAGCACCACCAGCTGCTTTTAGGGAAATGGCGGCTGACCTCATTTGAATGGCAAATCCTGCGGCTCTGGATAGCTGTCCAGCGCCAACGAGAGACTTCTGGATTGAAAATCCTAAAACCTCACAGCGTATTGGTCCACAGGCCAAAATGTGAAATGTATGGTGGAAAGATCTGGTTCTTTTGTGTTTGACTCAAAGGGCTTTATTTTGGTCCTTGAGCTCAACAAAAGCCTTCGTTGACTGTCATGACAACCGAGGTCAGGAAGAAGACTTTTACTTCAGAGAGCAACAATAAAATGTTTTCAAGTATCGAGGTGAGGCAAATATTGTTCACCATCAGAGAGTAAATATTGTTTTATCCCCCAGTATTCAGTAGATCATATGATCAGGACATCATGCATGTTTCTCTGATCTCTGAACATGTGACTTTGTTAACAACCAACCAGTACCAAAAACGTTAGCAGCACCGCTAACGGAGAACCAACCGGAGGAGGGCTAGTAACGTTAGCAGCACCCCTAACAGAGAACCAACAGGAGGAGAGCTAGTAATGTTAGCAGCACCGCTAACAGAGAACCAACAGGAGGAGAGCTAGTAACGTTAGCAGCACCGCTAACGGAGAACCAACAGGAGGAGAGCTAGTTGCATTAGCAGCACCGCTAACAGAGAACCAACAGGAGGAGCGCTAGTAACGTTAGCAGCACCGCTAACGGAGAACAAGCGGAGGTTCACTTCAGTTACTTGATGATGCGTTCAGGCTCTGCTCAGTGAAAATTCGTACTGGCTAAAGGTAAATGATAACGTTTTCATGATGCGTTCAGGTGTAATCTAGTAAAATGTAGTGTTGTGATAGACTAGAATAAACCCAGGTGTTTCACATATAAAATAGATGTTGGATGAATTATGGTGTTTAACGTGCTAACAGCCTCGCTGGAGTCCAGGGCTCGACGCACAGAATCGGGGTCAGGCAGGGCGGCCATTATGTAACGGCTTCTGGAGTCTAAATATAGCAGCAAGACCTTCAGCTCTTTAGTGAATATGAATATGGGTTCAACAATAACGGCTGCCTTCAGACTGCTTTCCCTCTCTGTGTCCTGCTGCTGGTTACAATGATCACCGTCTGTGATGAAGACTTCTCTATGGCCATGAAGGAGACTTCTCCATGAAGGAGACGTCTCTATGTCTATGGCCATGAAGGAGACTTCTCCATGAAGGAGACGTCTCTATGTCTATGGCCATGAAGGAGACTTCTCCATGAAGGAGACTTCTCCATGAAGGAGACTTCTCCATGAAGGAGACGTCTCTATGTCTATGGCCATGAAGGAGACTTCTCCATGAAGGAGACTTCTCCATGAAGGAGACTTCTCCATGAAGGAGACGTCTCCATGTCTATGGCCATGAAGGAGACTTCTCCATGAAGGAGACTTCTCCATGTCTATGGCCATGAAGGAGACGTCTCTATGTCTATGGCCATGAAGGAGACTTCTCCATGAAGGAGACGTCTCCATGTCTATGGCCATGAAGGAGACTTCTCCATGTCTATGGCCATGAAGGAGACTTCTCCATGTCTATGGCCATGAAGGAGACGTATTGGTAGCTGACGCAACAATACACTAATTTAAGGTAAGATAGATTCGCGTATTGGTGTCACTCCTCTTGTTTTCATTCTTCAGCCATCTCCTCCTTTTCCTCTCTCCCATCTCTTCTTCTTCCTCTTCTTCCTCTCCCATCTCTTCTTCCTCTTCTCCCTCTCCCATCTCTTCTTCCTCTTCTTCCTCTCCCATCTCTTCTTCCTCTTCTCCCTCTCCCATCTCTTCTTCTTCCTCTTCTTCCTCTCCCATCTCCTCTTCGTCCTCTCCCATCTGTCTTTTCTTTCTCCTTCGTCCTCCCCCATCTCCTTTATTTCTTCCTCTCCCTCCCCTCCCGATCTCTCCCTCTTTCCTTTCTCTCCCTCTCCATCTGTCAGACTTCTGGAATGGATGATGGAGAGTTGCGAGTTGCCTAGCAACTGCAGGGTTACCATGGCAACCCCGGCCAAAAAAGAAACCGCTGCATTTTGCTCGTCGGGGGGGAAATGAAAATTGATTAAAGCCGGAATAAAACAGGTGATGAGAGAGGGGGAGAGAGAGAGAGGGAAAGAGAGAGGACGGCGTTTTTAAATGTGGATTGGAAAGAGCCCCGGAGACCCAGATCTTGTTTTTACCCAGAATGCAGCATTCCTCCCGGAGGCTGGGGGGTGCGTCTGTCAACAGACCGTCCGCCTCCAGACCTCCGGCCGTCTGTCCTTCATCCACCCGTCATGATTCACGCTTCTCTGAGAGCGACTGGCCACCGGCTCAGTGATGTGTTTAAGTACACGACCAGCAGTATTCAAGTACACGACCAGCAGTGTTTAAGTACACGACCAGCAGTGTTCAAGTACACGACCAGCAGTGTTCAAGTACACGACCAGTAGTGTTCAAGTACACGACCAGTAGTGTTCAAGTACACGACCAGCAGTGTTCAAGTACACGACCAGCAGTGTTCAAGTACACGACCAGCAGTATTCAAGTACACGACCAGCAGTGTTCAAGTACACGACCAGCAGTATTCACGTACACGACCAGCAGTATTCAAGTACACGACCAGCAGTATTCACGTACACGACCAGCAGTATTCAAGTACACGACCAGCAGTATTCACGTACACGACCAGGAGTTTTTTAATACAGTAAGAAGATAAAATGATAGCCTTTAATCTTTAGAAATAATTACAATAATATAACTTGTCTTCACCATTCAGACACAAACTGCCCTACAAAATAAGAGTGACTTTTATTACTTAATCAAATCAACGGAATTTAAAAAACTAATGTTAATACTTAATGAGTCAGATATTTTGTAGTCGAATGATTTCTAAAAGAAAACCACAAAACTTTGTATTTACAAACGGGGAAGAAGTAATCAATATTTTATCAAAATGTTTCAGTAAAAGTACAATATGTACCTCTGACATGTAGTACAGTAAAAAGTACTATATGTACCTCTGACATGTAGTACAGTAAAAAGTACAACATGTACCTTAAAAGAGGGGCAATATGTGTTCAAGGCGAGACTCGTGTGACTCAACCATTTAATTCAAACATTGCGGCCGACACGTCGTTAAAGACTTAAGAAAACATATTAAACAAAAATAACACCTTCATTATTTGTTATGTATGTTTTTCATTCACTCAGATAACCCAACAGCATATCCCATAATAATGTAGAACGCATCACAGAACCGGTATTGGTGTGTTTGTTGGAGTTCAGCCATACGGATCAGGAAAGTCGGTTAAGATGTACAAAAATGTATCCCAAAAAAATGAAGACAACGTAAATATTGAATGAGCAACAAGTTGTTCTTCAAAAAGCTGCTGTTACCTAAACCCTCAAAGCTTCCACGCCTAGTCGCTGTGACGTCTCGTTGGTCTAGAAGGCTCGAGTTCAGCATTCTGGACGTCGCCATCTTGGTTTTTATGCAACCAATGAACAGGAAGTGACCATATCTGTGATATAAATAAAAACGATATATATAAACTCATGTTTGAGGGAATAGTAGTCATTTTCTCAGACTTCTATACAACCAGAGGAGTCACCCCCTTGTGGTCAGGAGAGAGAATGCAGCTTTAACACATGAAGCATAGACTTCTATACAACCAGAGGAGTCGCCCATGTTCACTTCCTGAAGTTCAAAGTTTCTCTGATTTGTGGTCACATGACGGTTACGATTATCACATCATAGTTTTACTCAGGAGCTCAGAGTTTAATGTTTTTTTTTTTGAGACTCAAAGAATAAAATGTTTTTGATGAAATATCAACATTTTAAGTTTTCTTATTTTTCTGACTGAAGCGTTTGTTACACATGATGTGTTCAAGGACCGCAGTAAAAATGATACTCTGGCTATAATGACGGTTTTTACAGCTTCTTGCTGCAATGAAGTGCAGTTTTGGCGATTAGCTGAAAGAAAACATGCTTTTGAATTCTTCAGTTCATCGTACGCTTGAACTCGTTCATTTCAGGTTGTTTCTTCTTCTATAAACCGTCTCGTGTTACAGTTCCTCCTCACGTGCTCTGAACATTCATAGTAATCCTAAATATTCCTGCACATGGCCGCGTGACTCGCTCCAAAGGTCTCGCCCTAAAATCTCCCACCGGCGTCTCCGCGTTGCTCCTGAACGCACCGCCTGGAGGCGTCCCATGATGCCGTGCAGCTGGTTCCAATGCTTGTTTAGCGTCTCCGCGGCGCTGCCTTAGCAAACAGAGCGTCGCCTCCAGGACGAAGCATCCGCTCCTCACAGCGCCTGACTTCCTGTGTGACCTCTGCTCTCTGGAGGTCAAACACCCGCTCATCCACACGCTCATGAGTGATGTCATGCATTCACGCTCTCGTTGTACTTGTGTATTTATATATAAAACGTGGCGGTGTCCACATGCAGCAGGGCGTAGTCGCGTCAGGTAAATATTTGAGTTTTTATTAATTATCATAGAAGGTTCTGTTCGTGATCAGCAGATCAAAACCTCGGTGAAAATGAACGTTTGATTCATATTCTGAGGAAAAGCATGTGAGAGCTCGTGCACGTGAGCTTGTGCACGTGAGCTCGTGCACGGCTTCAGATGTTCAACTGGTCATGAATCAGTTGCCAAAAAATGGAACCTGCAACAACTTTTTTTTTAGCATTAAAAAACCCAAAAGTAACGTCTTTATGTTTCGTGAAAGTTTTCTGTCATTTCTGATGAATCTGCAAATGAATAAAAGATAAATGTTCGTTGCAGGACTGTAAAGCTTTGAGTACACGTTCTACCTGGAAGCGTGTACTAGTACACCGTTAGAAACCGCTGCTTTGATGATGTCGTTTTTTTAATGGTGTATAAAGTTCAGAAGTATTATCATCTAAATGTACCTTAAGTATGAAAAGTTAAAGTATTATTTGCAGCTCTTTGTGGTTCTGGTTCTTCTTTACAGTACTTGGTAGGTTGAGTAGTACAGTACTGCATCATGCCAGTAAAAGTACATTATTTAGTGTTGTAGTACTATAAAGTAGCAGAAAATAGAAACACTCAATTTAAGTACAAGTACCCCAAACTTGTACTTCATTAAAGTAGCAGGTACTTTCCACCAGTCGCACATGCTGCGTTCAAGGACCGTTGGAAAGATGGTGATTGGACCATAATGCTGATAAAAGGTTCTGGGTTGCAGAGGTTAAAGACATCAGCTCTCTAACCACCGGCCCGACAGCAGCAGAATACTTCACATTGTTTGCTAATCCTGGCGCTGTAACACACACACACACACACACACACACACACACACACACACACACACCATAAAGGTCAGTTTATGTTTAATGCATCACAGTCCCGTCTCCCTTGAGTCTTTTAGTATAATTTTAGTATTTCTCCACAAATGAAACTATTTTGATTTCAGATCTTCTGCTCGTTTCAAACCAGAAAACTCTCAAACATTTAGTTTGAAAGTGACTTTAATGATTTATTAATTCTCAGCTGCGGATTATTTTCCCCGTGGATCGACTAAGTGATGAGGTAACGAGTAGTTTGGGCTCAGCTATGATGTCATCACTGTCTCATGAAACCAACAAATGTAAACAATATTCACTTTGAGTTCCTCTTACACGGCATGAACACGTTTCTGAAGAAGACTCACGTGTGTGTGTGTGTGTGTGTGTGTGTGTGTGTGTGTGTGTGTGTGTGTGTGTGTGTGTGTGTGTGTGTGTGTGTGTTCAGTGAGAGGCCATTTGTTGAATTACCCGCTCGTGTTGAAGTGTTCACAGATTAAAGTTAATCCTCGACTCGCTGATGTCAGAGCGGAGCTTCTCCCTCACACCTCCCGGCTGAGGCTGTCAGCGGCGCCCATTCTGCAAACAAGCGCGCCCCGTGTGTGTGTGTGTGTCTCTCTGTCTGTCTGTGTGTGTGTGTGTGTGTGTGAGAGAGAGAGAGTGTGTGCACATTTTTTTATTTGAGCGTCGGAGTGGAGGGGAAATGATGCATCACGTCTGGAGGAGCGATAACGGCGAGAGGGAAGAGGTGCAGGATGGATGATAGGGGGAGGAGGGGAGAAGAAGAGGAAGAGGAGGGTGAGGAAGAGGAGGAGGAGCCTCTTAAGGTCTGAAACTCCTTCCACACTTAAAAAGTAGAGTCGTCATTTCTAGAGCGTTTTATTTGACGGCGGGTCGTCGTTCTACAGAGTTCTGACGGTTCTCTTGTGTTACAGAGAGTTCTCCTCGTGGGAGAACCAGAACTTCAGAACCTCTATTGCAGAACCCTGCAACAGAACATGAACAGAACGTCGTCCTCCAGCTCTCTGGACTTCTGACTGAATGAAAACAAAACATCACGTTTGATATTTTACTCGTCCAACGTTCAGACGGGACGTTTCTGCTCTTTGTCTGACGGTTCACACCCACTCCTCCTCTTCTCCTCGTCTTCCTCGTCCTTGTCCTCTTTGTCCTCATCATCATCATTCTCCTCCTCCTCCTCCTCCTCACAATAAGATCTCCGACTGAATCGTTGTTGGGTTTGTTCCCTGAAGTCCATGTGAAGAAACGATGTTTGGATTTGTTGTTCATCCTGAAAACTTTAAAGTAATGCGTTCTCTAATGCATTATGATTGTTTCATCATGCTAACGATGCTAAGCTACTTCCTGCACAGAGGCGTCACATTAAAAGCTTTACTGGGACGTTTCCCCGTCCCACTCACACGCTGTACTTGTACACAGTGTGTGTATTTGTGCACATTTTGTGTACTTGATACCAGTTGTTCATGTGCAGGAATTTAGTTTAGTTCTTTTTTTCCCATTTCACAAAATGAGACGAAGCTTCAGACTCTTCATTTATATTCATATTTAATTTGGGAACTGAAAGCAAAAAGGTTTCTTCTGAACGTTTGAATGATGACACTGACCTCCTTTAAATAATTAATTATTTAATTAATTGGGGACACGTCTACCTCCCCCTAAACCCAGCGCTCCGTCTTCCAGGATCTCGTTAGACGTCTATTTCTGCTAACGCTAATGCTGCTAACGGCTCAGCTCGTTAGCGCCCGTCCTCTGGACGTCTTTAGGTCTGACCGC
>NC_136607.1:21030099-21042599 GCF_910589615.1 Taurulus bubalis
CACCTGACCCTCACACACCTGACCCCTCACACACCTGGCCCCTCACACACCTGACCCTCTTCAGGTTCCCCTCACACACCTGACCCCTCACACACCTGACCCCTCACACACCTGACCCCTCACACACCTGAACCCTCACACACCTGAACCCTCACACACCTGAACCCTCACACACCTGACCCTCACACACCTGACCCTCACACACCTGACCCTCACACACCTGACCCTCACACACCTGAACCCTCACACACCTGAACCCTCACACACCTGACCCCTCACACACCTGACCCCTCACACACCTGACCCCTCACACACCTGAACCCTCACACACCTGACCCTCTTCAGGTACCCCTCATACACCTGACCCCTCACACACCTGAACCCTCACACACCTGAACCCTCACACACCTGACCCTCTTCAGGTACCCCTCACACACCTGACCCCTCACACACCTGACCCCTCACACACCTGACCCTCTTCAGGTACCCCTCACACACCTGAACCCTCACACACCTGACCCTCTTCAGGTACCCCTCACACACCTGAACCCTCACACACCTGACCCTCTTCAGGTACCCCTCACACACCTGACCCCTCACACACCTGACCCCTCACACACCTGACCCTCTTCAGGTACCCCTCACACACCTGACCCTCACACACCTGAACCCTCACACACCTGAACCCTCACACACCTGACCCTCACACACCTGAACCTCACACACCTGAACCCTCACACACCTGACCCTCACACACCTGACCCTCACACACCTGAACCCTCACACACCTGACCCTCACACACCTGACCCCTCACACACCTGACCCTCTTCAGGTAACCCTCACACAAATGAAACATCAATATGATGTGTGTGAAGACTGATGATGAATAATTAAAATATTACACACTTCACACCTCGACACATCTGAGGGTGTGAAATACACACCCACACACACACACCCACACACACACGCACACACACACACACACACACACACACACACCCACAAAAGACAACCTTATTTTTACGATCCAGTTTTATGACCTTTCTCAAAATGGCGCGAGCAGATTTGTGGTTTGATGAACAGATGAAGTTTGTCCTGGGGAACCCCAGCGCCCCAGTTTCAGGGGCTGAACTCTTCATCAAGAGGTCTTCCTCACTCTCCAAGTCCTCGTACTCCATGAGCCGACACCAGAGCCTCTGATGTGACAGAGCAAAGCCTTACAAGAGCATATACTTCCATTTTACCATCAATATTTACATAAACCATAGACATGGCTCCAGAGGACTCGAAAGTGACTCAAGAGAGCTCACCAAGTTATGAAAATATAAATGTCATATCCCTAGCTTGATGCTACACATGATTAGCTCACCTTTCTGGAAAGCTTACGACCTACAGAATCCACCAATACATCAAATCCCTTGTGAGACAAAACCTCAAGATATCAACCACATTCCAGACAAAACACTGAAATATGACTTACTTATGGATAAACAATACTTGGCATGTATTGTACTTACTTATGGATAAACAGTACTTGGTATATATTGTACTTACTTATGGATAATCAATGCCTGCTTGGTATGTTTTGGTGCATCTGCTTGAGCAGAGCCCCTCTGTTGTGGAACCAGAGGCGTTCAAGGTCCAGGGAGAAAGTTAGGGCATTTTGTGCATAATTTGAAAGAGTTCTATCATCAACTAATAAACCAGTACCACACATACTGCTATATGAACCGCTTAACTATTCTCACAAGTGCTTCATGTATATTGTCCCTTCTGAAGGGATTGAAGTAGCCCTCGTGGTGGAGCAGATATTCAGTATTGATTATGGGATGCAAACCATTCGGAAATTGATGCAAATAGCTGGGGCTCAACCGGGGTTCAAGAATCTTTGGTTTTGTCGATGGAGTCCGGTGTTTGAAGAGATCACAGCTTCAGCTCCCCGTGGAACACGATCACTATGGATACGACCTGACTGCTGCATCTCTTTGATCTCTTTGATGTCTACATGCCCCTTGTTGATGATGATATGGCTCCGCTTCCTTATTGATTATGAAATGGCTCCACCCCTTTATTGATGATGAAATGACTCCGCCCCTTGTTGATGATGATGATATGGCTCCGCTTCCTTATTGATTATGAAATGGCTCCACCCCCTTATTGTTGATGAAATGGCTACGCCCCCTTATTGATCATGACTGTCTCCTCCTGCAGCCGTACATCGTGGAGATCTGCGACAGCTTGAGGGGGAAGATCTTCCAGAAGTTCATTGAGAGGTGAGATGGGGAGGAAGAGGAGGGGCGGGGCATCTTCATCATTAGATATTCTTTCATTCCTTCATCATCAGGAAAGTCACCTTTTAGTTTTTAACCTTCTTCTTCTTCTTCTTCTTCTTCTTCTTCTTCTTCTTCTTCCCTTCAGTGACAAATTTACTCGTTTCTGCCAGTGGAAGAACGTGGAGCTAAACATCCACGTGAGTACAAGCTTTAAACCTCACTTTAGTGCTATTTATATATTATTGTTTGTCTTCTATTTGGAGCATTTTTGTGTGCTTAGTTTTGGAACTACATTTCCCAGAATGCTTTGGGGGGGGGGGTATGAACAGGAAGTAAATGTCGTTACACTCGTGGACGTCGAGTCCTGGAGGGTTTGGTTCTGTAGTCGAGAAGTGTTCATCAAGGGTTTGAACAAGTCTGAGGGAATTGCCCACAATGCATAGCGTTGAACACAGTTAAAGTGTTCCCTTTAAATAATTAACCTGGTTGGACCCTATAAAAACTGTGTGTGTGTGTGTGTGTCCTCAGCTGACCATGAACGACTTCAGCGTGCACCGGATCATCGGGCGAGGCGGCTTCGGGGAAGTGTACGGCTGCAGGAAGGCCGACACGGGCAAGATGTGAGGGGGCGGGGATAATACACATGAATAAAAGCACGGGGTCACACAGAGGTCACTCAGAGGTCACGGCTCATGCTTGTGTGATGCAGGTACGCCATGAAGTGTCTGGACAAGAAGAGGATCAAGATGAAGCAGGGAGAGACGCTGGCGCTCAACGAGAGGATCATGCTGTCGCTAGTCAGCACCGGGGTGAGGCGGCCTTGTTGTTGTTGTTTGTTTACGCTCTCCTGTTTATTACCAACGGACCAGTCAATAGCACGGAGATTAACAACTCAAACACACATTTAACGTTTGAGTTGAGGACAATGTTGTTGTTTCTTCTTCTTTTTCTCTTCTTCTCTTTTCCTTTACTTTGTTGTTCTCCTCTTCCTCTTCCCATTCTCCTCCTCTTTGTTCTTTTTCTCCTCCTTCCTTCTCCTCCTTCCTTCTTCGTCTTCTATCCTCCACTCTTCTTCTAGTCTTTTTTAGTGAGTTTTTAATGACGTCACATAGAAGGAGTACTTGGTCTCCTGATACTTGGAGTACATTTACCTGATAATACTTGTAGTATTCCCCATGGTTGTACTTGTACCTCAGTAAAGAGCGTCTCTCTGCAGGACTGCCCGTTCATCGTGTGCATGACGTACGCCTTCCACACGCCCGACAAGCTCTGCTTCATCCTGGACCTCATGAACGGTACGCTGACCAGACCCAGAGAACCAGACCCAGAGAACCAGAACCAGACCCAGAGAGGACCAGGACCAGGGACTCTGAGTCCTGGTCCTGGTCCTCCTCTTGAGGCTCTGCTGGTCTCACAATCAAAAAGTCCCGATACTTCTGTTCTATTAAAACATGATATATATATATATATATATATATATATATATATATATATATATATATATATATATATATATATATATATATATATAATTGATATCTACTGAACTGAGCGAGGTGCTATGAGGTCACTGACGTGTGTGTGTGTGTGTGTGTGTGTGCGTGTGTTTGTCTGTCCAGGTGGGGACCTCCACTACCACCTCTCTCAGCACGGCGTCTTCAGTGAGAAGGAGATGCGCTTCTACGCAGCGGAGATCATCCTGGGTCTGGAACACATGCACAACCGCTTCGTCGTCTACCGAGACCTCAAGGTAGTGTGTGTGTGTGTGTGTGTGTGTGTAATGAGTCGGCATTAGTTCACTTCCTGTTTAGAAATCCTCTGACGTGATAGTTTGTCAATATAAAACATTGATTGAAATGAGGATTAGACACAAACTAATGTGTGTTTGTTTAAAAGCTGTTTTTTTAGACGTGAAACGATTAAAGTGTGTTTTTAAAGATTGGCGTCTTCAGGGGGAAGTGTGAGACACAAAACAGGAAGTGAGACGGTATTGAGGGACAGACCAATATGTAGGAGCGTATAATCAAAGCATGTAGCTTTTATAGGAAAGGGATTATTTATTAGATCATTATAGAACACACAGGTCCTGCTTCCTCATAGCCCTCCTGCTTGTATATCTGCAGCGCAAAGCATTGTGGGTAATCTCTGGTTCTCCTCCGGCTCTGTTTGGACCGGTCGCCATAATAACACACATATTTCAGCTGGAAGTCAGGGACGGTTTTAGGGCTTCAATAAACAGAGCAGGAGGATGATGATGATGATATGGAGGGAGAGAGAGGGAGAGAGGGGGAGGGAGGGAGAGAGGGAGAGAGAGGGAGAGAGAGAGAGAGAGAGATGTTTTTGAACGCTGGATGAAAACCAGAACAGGTTTTTCTTTTATCGTCTTCGTCCTCTCAGAGTTTTTCTCTAGTGGTGAAACAGAAATTGTAGCTTCAGTTGTGAATTAGTCTCAGCTTTGTTTCCTCTGATTCTCTCTCTCCTTTCAGCCAGCGAACATCCTGCTGGATGAACACGGCCACGTCCGCATCTCAGACCTCGGCCTGGCCTGTGACTTCTCCAAGAAGAAGCCCCACGCTAGTGTGTGAGTATCTGGTCATGTGACTTATGAACTACCAATCAGTGTTTAGACCAACAGGAGAGCTAGTAACGTTAGCAGCACCGCTAACAGAGAACCAACAGGATGAGAGCTAGTAACGTTAGCAGCACCGCTAACAGAGAACCAACAGGAGGAGAGCTAGTAACGTTAGCAGCACCGCTAACAGAGAACCAACAGGATGAGAGCTAGTAACGTTAGCAGCACCGCTAACAGAGAACCAACAGGAGGAGAGCTAGTAACGTTAGCAGCACCGCTAACAGAGAACCAACAGGATGAGAGCTAGTAACGTTAGCAGCACCGCTAACAGAGAACCAGCGGAGGTTCACTTCAGTTACATGATGATGCGTTCAGGCTCTATTCAGTGAAAATGACTACTGGCTGAAGGTAAATGATAACGTTCTCATGATGCGTTCATGAATATAAAATAGATATTAGCGATGAAAGATGAGCTGTGATTCAACATGTTTTTTAAAAGGTTTTATTCACACGTGAAGAATTTAAAGAGACGTGTTTCACATCAACAAACATCCGGCTCATCGCCTCCACACGTTTAGAGAAATCAAATCAATGACATCACCGAGAGGACGTTGGAAGCAGTGAAGCATTAATAATGGATCTCGGGTGCTTCAGCTCGTCCTCACAAAGTGGAGCCGAGCGGCTCTCCATCATCTAACAGGGATCAGGCTGAACGGTGCTTTTATTCTGAAGAACGTCTCGTTACTGATGAATGTTCTTCAGTTGAGACGGAGATCTAAAGGACTGAAAGAGACAAAGATCCTCTGAGCAACACGAGAGAAATCAGCTAGAAGTTTAGAATTAAACAGGAACCGCTTCCTGTTGCCTGTCGGGAGTTTCACAATAAAAGCATTCTTATTATTATTTTCATGTTATCTGTTTTTGTGTGTGTTAATTTCTCTCTTGTTGCATATTTAAAGTGGCTTTCATCAGAGCACTGACATGATGATGATGATGATGATGATGATGATGATGATCATCGCTGTAATTTACCAGAAGCCGCTTCACCTCCCGGAGCGTCTCTAAGCGTTATCACAAGAGAGGAGTGGGAGCGGTTCTGGCCCCGCCCCCTCTCCGGTCAGACCCGGTATGACCCATAATGCTGTCTGTTCTCAGGGGGACTCACGGCTACATGGCCCCGGAGGTCCTGCAGAAGGGGACGGCCTACGACAGCAGCGCCGACTGGTTCTCTCTGGGCTGCATGCTCTTCAAGCTGCTGCGAGGGTAAGCTCTTCCTCCTCCTCCTCCTCTTCCTCACTTCCTGTCTGCCTTCAACCCTCTCCAGCCTCTTTGAAGCCGCTCCTGAGTGTGTGTGGTGTTTGATCTGGAGTGTGTAAATGCCAGAGGTCCAGGCCCAGTAGGTCAGAAGACCTGTCGGCCTGAGTGACAGGAACAGAGGTGTGTGTGTGTGTGTGTGTGTGTGTGTGTGTGTGTGTGTGTGTGTGTGTGTGTGTGTGTGTGTGTGTGTGTGTGAGAGAGAGAGAGACGCCTCTCCATTGATGTTGTGCGCTGCTGTGTTTGACCACTTTAAAGATGGAGTGTGTGTGTGTGTGTGTGTGTGTGTGTGTGTCTTTAGTGAAAAAAGTCACATGATCATGAAAATATGTTTTTAGTTCTGGTTCAAGAGCTTCTTCTCTTGATATTACAAGATTCAGTGAGCAGGTGTTTGGTTATAGTTAACATAGCACATAACAAATGTGCTATGTTATATATATATATATATATATAGTATTATTATTATTTATATATATATATATATATGTGTGTGTGTGTGTATATATATATATATATATATATATATATATATTCCCAGGCAAAATAGAAAAATTATGAGGAAAAAAAGGTAATATTCTCTAAGAATAGTCACAAATTTCCGAGATCTTTTGTAATATTCTCAGAGATTAAAGTCACAATTTTAGAAGAAAGAAATTAAATATTCTTTAAAATTAAAGTCACAGATTTAGAAGAAATGTGTTCAAATATTCTGTAAAAATGTAATTTTCTCTAAGATTAAATTCACACATTTAGGAGAGAAGCAGCCAGAATGTCCGCAGGTTAAAAACTCTCGTTGTTTATCATCAGACACAACAGAGAAGCTCTCAGCGCTCATAAACAAGTCTATAAAACATAATGACGAGTCCAACTGTAGTAATAAAGCATAACACATTTATATAATCATGTTTATTATGTGTGGCAGACTACAGTAATGATCTCCCGATGAGCCCCACAGGCTCCGCCCCTCCTCTCCTGATGAGCCCCACAGGCTCCGCCCCTCCTCTCCTGATGAGCCCCACAGGCTCCGCCTCCTCTCAGACATTCAGCTCCTCTCATCCAGGAAGTTCACACTCGGTTTATTGATCTGGTCTCTTTGGTCTTTGGCTGAACAATTAGACTGAAGAAGAGGATCTTAATGGGAGAAGAAGGATCTCCCATTAAGATCCTCTTCTTCAGCTCTGAGTCACACTGGCCCCAGACTGCTGCCCTTAAAGGGACAGTACCACGCTTTAGTGGGGTCGTACGAGGCCCTGCTGTGGACATATGGTACCCGCCTGAAATATCAATATCAGCTTAACACTACATGTAGACTGGTCTACTTCTCCTCCCAGTAGCTTAACACTACATGTAGACTGGTCTACTTCTCCTCCCAGTAGCTTAACACTACATGTAGACTGGTCTACTTCTCCTCCCAGTAGCTTAACACTACATGTAGACTGGTCTACTTCTCCTCCCAGTAGCTTAACACTACATGTAGACTGGTCTACTTCTCCTCCCAGTAGCTTAACACTACATGTAGACTGGTCCACCTCTCCTCCCAGTAGCTTAACACTACATGTAGACTGGTCTACTTCTCCTCCCAGTAGCTTATGTAATATTTATTAATGTTTATGACGCTGCTTCAGTTTGAACGTGAGAGAGGTTTCTGGTTTCCTCCTCACCTTTACTCCCTCTTTTCATCAAGTACAAGTACCTCTACTCCCTCTTTTCATCAAGTACAAGTACCTCTACTCCCTCTTTTCATCAAGTACAAGTACCTCTACTCCCTCTTTTCATCAAGTACAAGTACCTCTACTCCCTCTTTTCATCAAGTACAAGTACCTCTACTCCCTCTTTTCATCAAGTACAAGTACCTTTACTCCCTCTTTTCATCAAGTACAAGTACCTTTACTCAAGTACTCTGAGTATATTGTTTTCATGCCTCGTTCTACTTCATCTGCATCTCAGAGATTTTGTTAATTTGACTGTTTACTCCACTACTTGCTTTACTAGTTAGTTTACAAATAACGTTTTTAGGCAAAAAAAATTATATAAGTATCATTCTGTCATTAAAAAATTTGCTGGTTCCAGATGTTATATTAATAATACAAATGTTAATTTATTAGTAATGTTAATATATTACTAATGTTGATTGTATATTATAATGTTAATAATAATATATTGATAACAGTTTTTAATAATGTTATGTATCTTTAAGGATGTTCATATGTTAATTATAATATTAATAATATTAAATGACGTCTCTCTCCAGGCACAGCCCCTTCCGGCAGCACAAGACCAAAGACAAACACGAGATCGACCGCATGACGCTCACCATGGTAAGACTCAGCCGCACGTTTCCCAGAAGCCTTTGCTGCGCGGCGACGGCGGTCCGTCCGGTGTTTAAAGAGACGGATGTCTTTGCTCTTTCCGTGTGTTTAGACAGAAACCGGCTCAGCTGGAGGAGTAACCTTCTACTGCCCTTCAAAATAAAAGCCCTGCTCCTCTCTGGAAACAGAACCATCAGGACTAGAAGTAGAAAACTAGAAGACGTCGTTAGTGCAGAAGAACTCCGTTATTATGACATGAATAAATAATAAAAACACATGAAGCATAGACTTCTATACAACCAGAGGAGTCTCCCCCTGGTGGTCAGCAGAGAAAATGCAGCTTTAACACATGAAGCATAGACTTCTATACAACCAGAGGAGTCTCCCCCTGGTGGTCAGCAGAGAAAATGCAGCTTTAACACATGAAGCATAGACTTCTATACAACCAGAGGAGTTTCCCCCTGGTGGTCAGGAGAGAGAATGCAGCTTTAACACATGAAGCATATACTTATATACAACCAGTGGAGTTTCCCCGTGGTGGTCAGGAGAGAGAATGCAGCTTCAACACATGAAGCATGTACTTCTATACAACCAGAGGAGTCGCCCCCTGGTGGTCAGCAGAGAAAATGCAGCTTTAACACATGAAGCATATACTTCTATACAACCAGTGGAGTTTCCCCGTGGTGGTCAGGAGAGAGAATGCAGCTTCAACACATGAAGCATGTACTTCTATACAACCAGAGGAGTCGCCCCCTGGTGGTCGGCAGAGAGAATGCAGCTTCAACACATGAAGCATGTACTTCCTTCTATACAACCAGAGGAGTCGCCCCCTGGTGGTCGGCAGACAGAATGCAGCTTTAACACAGACCTGCAGGTTGAGGTTTGATACCCTGATAATTGTAAAAGAGGAACCCCAGTGAGCAGAACGTAGGCGGTTCTATTGAGCGCTCCATCGTCTGTTAGAGGAACATAGTGCCGGTGTCACGGGTCAGATTCTGCAGAACTCTCTGGATGAATGGCGTCCATTGAGTGCACCGCCGACCCATCTGCTCTCACCCACTCCTTCTTCTTCTCTCCTCCTCTTCACATCGGAGTCCTGCAAAGAGTGTGTGTGTGTGTGTGTGTGTGTGTGTGTGTGTGCGCAAACGTAGAGAGCATTTTTCATCAGCACAGCTTTGCTCCTCGTCAGTGGAACGCGTCCAAATGTCCGTTTTACGTGTTGCGTCAGGACCGACACACACACACACACACACACACACACACACACACACACACACACACACACACACACACACACACAGGCTATTTGGCCGAGCAAGACCTTTAGACAGAGAGAGTCTAATCTTTCATATCACAATAAATCCAGATTAGAATTTTAATCCAGCCACTTAATCTGGTTTATCCCTTAATCCGAGAGAGAGAGAGAGAGAGAGAGAGAGAGAGAGAGAGAGAGAGAGAGAGAGAGAGAGAGAGAGAGAGAGAGAGAGAGAGAGAGAGAGAGAGAGAGAGAGAGACTCGACCGGTTAAAAATACCGCTCTATATGTCTTATTGTTTATTAAACATGATGAATGGTCTCATTCCATAAACATGAAGGAAGCAGACGGCGGTGAATGAGAGAACAGGAAGAGACGGATGGAACAAAGAGAGAGAGAGAGGAGAACAGGTGTCCTGATGTTAACCATCAGAGTAAATAAAGGTTCTCCTCCAGTAGATCATGTGATCAGGACATCATGATGCTTCTCTAGTCTCTGATCATGTGACTTTGTCAACCAATCAGTGTTTAGACCAACAGGAGAGCTAGTAATGTTAGCAGCACCGCTAACAGAGAACCAACAGGAGAGCTAGTAATGTTAGCAGCACCGCTAACAGAGAACCAACAGGAGAGCTAGTAACGTTAGCAGCACCGCTAACGGAGAACGAACAGGAGACCTAGTCACGTTAGCAGCACCGCTAACAGAGAACCAACAGGAGAGCTAGTCACGTTAGCAGCACCGCTAACAGAGAACCAACAGGAGAGCTAGTCACGTTAGCAGCACCGCTAACAGAGAACCAACAGGAGAGCTAGTCACGTTAGCAGCACCACTAACAGAGAACCAACGTTCTCATGATGCGTTCAGGTGTAATCTAGTAAAATGTAGTGTTGGCGATGAACGGCATATTTTTAATGGGAATTATTTGCCAAAATGTGCAGAAATATAGCCAAAAAAAACAGACTGAAGTTGAAGGTTACTTCCTGTTTTACTTCCTAAAAGCCCTAAAATGATGGATTCATGTTGTAAGAAATCATAAAGACATCATTAGGAAGTAGATGCTTAGGAGTCAGCTGGGCTCGATAAATAAACACTTAAATGAACTTTGACGTCACTCAGCAGGATGAATGACTCTGTGACCTCGTGCTGTTTCACTGTGAGCTCCTTCCCTGAGAGGCTTAAGGTTAAGTCCAATCACCTGTTTTTACAACCTGACAGAAGAGCCTCGGTTTGTCCTCCGTCCTCACTCTCGCCTCTCGCCTTGCTTCCTCCCTCCTTCCTCTCACCCCCCCCCCCCCCCCCCCTACAGAATGTGGAGCTGCCAGACTCCTTCACTGCAGAGCTCAAAGACCTGCTGGAGGGGCTTCTGCAGAGAGACGTATCCAAGAGGCTGGGCTGCCAGGGCCGAGGGTAACACACGCACACGCACACGCACACACACACACACACACTCACACTCACACGCTTCGTCTGGTGATGTGTGACCGCTGCCCCCTGGTGGTGAGCTCTCTAACAGCAGCTTCTTTCAGGGCGCTGGAGGTGAAGGAGCATCAGTTCTTCAAAGGCATCGACTGGCAGCAGGTTTACCTGCAGAAGGTGAGCAGAGACCCACGAGGGAACACACACACACACACACACACACACACACACTTCTTTAATGTTTTGGTCCGGAAAAAATAAAAGCCTTATTTTTTTTTTTTTTTTGATGAAACTTCTTCACTGAAATAAATAAAATGTGTGCTTCTGATTTCTGAAACGTTATGGAAGACGTATTGATTATGGATTATTGATTATCGTGCTCTCGTCTGCGGCGGATTGGGTCGTTAGCCGGCACAGTTGCCATGGTTACCCCGTGGCCTTGTTGTTCAGCTCTCCTCCTCTTGTCCCTCGTCTTCCTCCTCGTCTTCCTCCCTGCAGTACGCCCCTCCTCTCATTCCTCCGCGGGGCGAGGTGAACGCCGCCGACGCCTTCGACATCGGCTCTTTTGACGAGGAGGACACCAAGGGCATCAAGGTAACGACCCCACGACGTTCTGGAACGAAGCCATAAAACTAAACGCTCCTCCTGAGCCCGGTGCCCAGGTGCATTGTGGGTGATTAGCTCTGTAGAAAGAAAGTAGTTCCTGCAGGAGGCTGCTCTCTTGTATAACAACATGTTAAATCATTTTTAATTAAAGTTTTTGTATTTCATTTTGTATTATTTAATTTTTAAATAGAAGAAAAAAATGTTTTTTGTAATTATTAGTTAAAAATAAATTGTAATTTGATTTTTTTTTTTAGCACCACAAGTCTGGCTTCATCTGGTTCCTTTATATAATATCATAGACGACTCGAACCCAAACGACCTACTTTAATAACTTTAATAACTGTAATTACTTAGTAACCCATGGTCATAGATCCAAAGCCAATCATTTATTTCATTACAATAAGTTTATTATTACAATGAGTTCATTATTACAATGAGTTCATTATTACAATAAGTTTATTATTACAATAAGTTTATTATTACAATAAGTTTATTATTACAATAAGTTCATTATTACAATAAGTTCACACTGGAGGAACATGTAAAACTCTGAGTATTAACTGCAGAGATGTGAGCACCTTCCCTGAATGGGACTAGAACCCTAACCCTCCCCTGAATGGGACTAGAACCCTAACCCTCCCCTGAATGGGACTAGAACCCTAACCCTCCCCTGAATGGGACTAGAACCCTAACCCTCCTCTGAATGGGACTAGAACCCTAGCCCTCCCCTGAATGGGACTAGAACCCTAACC
>NC_136607.1:21047599-21052599 GCF_910589615.1 Taurulus bubalis
TTGGACGCGTGGAGGCCAGAAGGAAACCTCCTTTTTAAAGGGAAACAAATGTGCCGCATTCTTTTACGCGGAGGTCCGGTCAGTGTTGATGGGAAATGCAGCCCAGCGGCTCCCCCCGCTAATAATGTCCTACATGTCCCAGGATGCACCGCTTCCAGAGCGAGCCAAAGTGCCGGTTCGGGTTTAAAAATCATTTAGGAGAACGATGACGCGACCCCGAGCGCTACTGAGCATGTGCAGACCGGTACGACGCACCATGAGAACTACAAACCACATCTAGCTGTTAGCTGTTAGCGGTTAGCTGTTAGCTGTCAGTCGCGCTTGGCTGAATAACGCAGCGAGCGGCTAGCGGAGGTTTTGCATCACGATGCGTTCAAGCTCCGTTCCGTGAAAAATACTTTTTAGGCTGAATTGAGATTAAGTGTGACGTCATCGCGGTGTGTTCAATGTAATCCTGTAAAAAACAAATGTTGTTCACGACGATTTAAAACAGATATGAGAGTAAATCATGAGCCGTTTTGCTTCTTCTGTTTTTTTTTATGCGTCGCGATGCAGAAGTTCAGGTGTGTGGTCTCTGATCGACTTCATTGATTGAACCTGTAAAGCGCTCTGTGTTTTTGTTTGCGTCGTCGCCTCACAACCACAACAACAACAACAACGTCGTTGTCGTCGGGCAGAAATGAAGAAGCCGGAGTAATTAAAATAAAAAGTCAACCGTTAAAGTTTTAAATTCACCAAAAGGCATTTTTGGACTTCTCTCTTACGTTTGAGGCATTTCAGGTGTTTTAGTTTTCATGAAGGTTAAATGTTTTTGTTTGTTTTGCACTCCGCCGCACCCTGCCTCACTGCACGCAGTCCTGGACCGGTTGAGTTGGCCTGCATTTCCCAGAATGCCTTTGGACCAACTCTGACGCTGAGTAGGGCTGCGACTAATGATTATTTTTTATTTTTTTATTATTATTGATTAATCCGATAATGTGGAAGATAAAATAGCGCCAAAACACTTCTTTTATTTTAATTTTATTCTGGCAACACGCCAGATTAATTCCGTTTCCTCTGGCGTTTCACAATAAAAGCATCGCCCCGTCGAAGCCGCGACCTGAAAGTTGTTTGTTGGAGTGATTCCTATCAGCGGGGAAACTTCTGTTTTTATCTTTTGCTCCTGAATGTCTCTCAGTTTTCAGATGACGTCTTTTATTTTTCCCTCGTCATTGCAGAGACGCACGCGGTCGCGTTACAAACAAACAAACAAACAAACAAACAAACAAACAAACAAACAGACAGACAGAGTCCTGTTGGCTGCGCTCTTTGATTTCAGGGTTTAGGTTTTCCGTACTTTCTTCGTAGCCTTTGAACCAGTCCAGGGAGAAACAATCGTCTTATAGAGAAACTCTGTCGCCTCTCAAAGGTGTCTTTTATTTTTGTAAACCAGAATGGTTTTTATTGTCTTCATTGAGAGTTACGTTGTTGCACCTTTTAGCCCAAATGTGTTACTTAATAGTTGTTAAATGTGCCAAATAACTGTCGCTGAGCGAGGAACCAATGGGAAGCCTCCGTTCTTTCTTTTCAACACACACACACCAACGCGGTGGAGGAGGGGTTAAAGAAACTGTGACCAAAGTGTGTGTGTGTGTGTGTGGTGTGTGTGTGTGTGTGTGTGTGTGTGTGTGTGCGTGCGTTGCCACGTCTTCACACACCGTCTGTCCGTCACGTTTCTGTACGTTCTTTTTATTTTATTTTATTATTTTATTTTTTCAGCCCACACACACACAGATTCTCTGCTCAAACACGGGACTATTACACAAAATAAACAAACATGTAAAAAAGGATGGCATATAGGAAAAAAAAATCTACAAAATAAATTGAAAAGTATATATAAATATATGTGTATATGAAATGAAGCTCTAGGTTTATTTAAGGGGTGTCATGTGGGGAGCAGAAGCGGGGCGTCCTCGGTGTGATGTTCTGTTCGTGGTGAAGACTTCAGCTCAGATCTTTTGCACATAAAGACTTTAGATATCGTTCCTCGAGTTCCAGATGATTATTTTTGTTTAATACGGACTCTTTGCTCTTTCATATTTATTGCGTGCGGAGAGAAGACGGCCGTCAGATACTACTGGCTTTCTGGGTTATTGTCGCCATCCAGGTCGTGATAATGCTGATTATATAATTGATGATATTATTCCATGATTATTATGACTTGTTTTATTTCATGATTCATTTGGTTCCTCTTGGTTTGAGGCAGAGTTGCTGCTCTAAAACTGTTCATGAATAAAAATACTTTTTCCGTGTCGCTTCCTGTCACATGGCTTTGTTTTCTTATCGTTAATATCTCGTGTTTTATTAATGTGAAGTATCAGAGTACTGCACGGAAGTATACTTTGTGGTACTATTTATTAAACGTTCATATTATTAATCTGCTAATACATTATTTAAAACTAGCAGCAGAATATAAAGTCATTACAATGAGCTGCACAATAATTATCATTTAAATGTTATATTCTGCTTAATGGGTGACTTTCTTTTAATTCTATATAAGTATATTTTTATGATAATACTTTTGCACAAAAGTAAAACTTTGAATGTGTGAATTTAAGTTGTAACAGAGTACTTGTACACTGCAGTAGTACTGCAGTATTAATACTAGTACTACAGTATTTACAGTCTGCAGTAGTACTGCAGTTTAAAGATCTTCAGATAACTTCATAGTTTATACTTTAAAACATTAAACTGCAGTATTTCTTAAGTTATCAGAAGTTTATATTTTCTCTGAAACACAAGATCAGGAAAACCTTTTATTTAAATGTGTATCTGTCGGCGGTCATGAGCCTCCATACCCAGAAGAACAGATGAAGTGTGCAGGTTTAAGGGTTGAACTGTGACGTCGTCCGGAGGTGAAGAGCAGCTTCCTGTGAGTGGAGAAAAGGGGCGGGGCTTCACCTGTGATTATTCACTAATGTTTATTTATTCATCACATTTTAAATGTAAAGAACTTTGTACTTAATACTTCTATTACATGTATTAATACTTCTTACATTAAAAAAGTGGTAGCACTTTATAATAAGTACACACTATTTACATTAGTAAACATGAATAAACAAACATTTCTGCTGATTGAAAAATTGTTTGGATTAAATAATACAATACTATTAAAAAACAAACATAATTCTGCAGTTCTTTATCTTAAAAATGCTTTAAATTATTTATGTAAATAAATAAATGTTTTTTTCTGCTGATTCTCCCTCTTCTTCCTCCTCTTCCTCCTCCTCTTCTTCTTCCTCATCTTTCTCCTCCTCTTCCTCTTCTTCTTCCTCCTCCTCCTCCTCCCCCCTCAGCTGGAGCTGTCAATCAAACTGGACAGCTGACGCTTTGCAGATCTGCACATGTGCACTTGTGTCGGGAACAGCCGGCGTCCATTACACACACACACACACACACACACACACACACACACACACACACACACACACACACACACACACACACACACAGGGTGCCCCCTCCTCCTTTTAATTCATGTATTAACAATAACATAAAACAGTCTTGCTGATGCACAGCCTCGTTATGGATGACATGAACTTATTTTCTTCTTCGTTGGTATCAAACATTCCCCCCCTCTATTTATAGCTCTCATCCTCGCCTGTGATTGGCTGCAGACCCCCTGGCCCTCTATTCCTGACCCGCGGCCGCAGAGTCTCCGTCTTCGTGGTGCGTTCGAGTGTTTGTGGGACTTTCACCACTTTTCTGGATCTTTCAGCCGCTTTTTGTTCTTCTGCAGGTACGTGTTTAATGTGTAGAGACTTTATACGATTATTTATGGTGATTAGAGAGAGGGAGAGAGAGGGAGAGAGAGAGAGGCCTCCGTCCGCACCATATCTCTCTCTCTCTCTCTCTCTCTCTCTCTCTCTCTCTCTCTCTCTCCCACCTCTAATCATCCGGGTAACTCGGGCTTTGACCCAAACAACGAACATGTATTTGGTTATTTTTAGTATTTGGTTATTTTTAGTATCTGGTTATTTTTTGTATTTGGTTATTTTTTGGGTGTTTTTCTGCGTCCTGATTGGCTCACAGCTCAGCGGCTCCTGTTGGAAGCAGCTGACGACGTCTCATGCTGCGGGACTGCGCCTTTAAATATATATATATATATATATATATATATATATATATATATATATATATATATATATATATATAATAGTTTAACCTGACAGACGGAAGCAGGGAAGTGAACAGCAACGTGTTTCTGTTTGGAAACTGGTCTCAGATTATTGTTATTATATGTTTTATGTCGACATGAGAGCAGATAAAACAGAACATATGACACTCAAGAGAGACATTAGATGCATATTTAATATGTAATAACTAAAGGAAGAACCTTTCTATATAACTGAGTCTTTAATGGTGGATGGAGCCAGAACAGCAGATTGTTGGTCATAATAATTATAGTTCTTGGTCATAATACTTTATTAATTCATCCTGGGTTGATTGTCGGTTAATATTAATTAATATAAAATAAGAAAAGTGAACTGACTGGAAACAACCTTAGAAGTGTGTTTGTTGTTGTTCTGAGATGACAGAACATAAAGATGGCTGCCGTCTGTTGTGAGGCAGAACAGATTGGTTTAGGCCTCCAATGCGATACATATCGACCTTCATTAAATATTGATTATGTATCTGACAGTTTAAATATCAGCTGTAGATGAATCCTGTCTTCATGTGCTCATAGTTTATTAATAATAAGGTTATGAGCATCAATCTGTCTCCCCCTGCTGGCAGTGAGAGTAATTACACAAACTATGGACGAGTACTATAACATACTATAATACACTATATTATACTATAATGCACTATAATACACTCTAATATACTATAATACACTATAATATACTATACTACACTATAATATACTATAATATACTATAATGCACTATAATACACTATAATACACTCTAATATACTATAATACACTATAATATACTATACTACACTATAATATACTA
>NC_136607.1:21057599-21102599 GCF_910589615.1 Taurulus bubalis
TTGATTATTGATCTCTGATTGGTCGACATGAACTGGTTTTCAGCCACTCAGCTGAAGCCGGATGAAGGAACGCCTGAACTCCCAGAAGGCCGAGTGAGAGTGCGGCTGCAGACGGACGGGTCGCTGCACGACGTGACGGAGTACGAGGTCGAGAAGGTAGGCGAGCTCCGCTTCCTGCTGGTGTTCTGGTCCGCTGGCTCCGCTGGACTGACGGCCTCCCTCTCCCCGCAGTGCAACCCGGCCGAGCTGGACCTGTGCGACGACCTCAGCGACCTGCAGAGCGTCAACGAGAGCGGCGTCCTGCACAACCTGACCAGCCGGGCGAGAGCCAACATGCCGCTGACGCACGCCGGACCCAACCTGGTCAGCCTGTGGCCCCCGCTGCAGGCGCACAGCAAGGTGAGGTCACATGGTCTCTGGAACCAGTTTCATGGTCACTGGAACCAGTCACATGGTCACATGATCACTGGACCCTGTCACATGGTCACTGGAACCAGTCACATGGTCACATGGTCACTGGAACCAGTCACATGGTCACTGGAACCAGTCACATGGTCACTGGTTCCAGTCACATGGTCACTGGAACCAGTCTCATGGTCACTGGAACCGGTCATATGGTCACATGGTCACTGGAACCAGTCTCATGGTCACTGGAACCGGTCATATGGTCACATGGTCACTGGTTCCAGTCACATGGTCACTGGAACCGGTCATATGGTCACATGGTCACTGGTTCCAGTCACATGGTCACTGGAACCAGTCTCATGGTCACTGGAACCGGTCATATGGTCACATGGTCACTGGTTCCAGTCACATGGTCACTGGAACCAGTCTCATGGTCACTGGCTCATGGTCACTGGAACCGGTCATATGGTCACATGGTCACTGGAACCGTTTACTGGACCCGGTCACATGGTCTCATGGCCACTGGACCCATGGGACATTTGTATTTTATATCTGTTAAAAATCATTAAATCCTCTTAAAGAAACAAGATGCATATCAAAGATTATTACACTTTATTCCACGATAAATGAGTTGATTATTGGTAGAACTACAGGTAAAACTTCTTCTTCTTCTTCTTCTTCTTCTTCTTCTTCTTCTTCCTCCTCCAGACCCCGAGGTCTCGGCGGGGGGACTCGGTGTGGGAGGCGCCCCCCGCTCTGGCGGCGCTGGTGAAGCGGGTCTACGTGTCGATGGTCGGCACCAGGAGGGACCACAGTGTTTGTGCGTTGGGGCGCAGCGGGACCGGCAAGACGACCACGAGCCAGGCCTTCACCCTCGCTCTGCTGCGGCAGGCCGGGGCATCGGGGGGCAAGATCAGCGGTGAGTCCAGGACCGGGGGGTAGTTTGGGTTGTAGTTGTAGTTGTTTTGCGTCTCTTTGTAGTCGTTTTGTGTCTCTTTGTATTCGTTGCATGTCTCCTTGTAGTTGTTTTGCGTCTCTTTGTAGTCGTTACATGTCTCCTTGTAGTTGTTTTGCGTCTCTTTGTAGTTGTTTTGTGTCTCTTTGTAGTTGTTTTGTGTCTCTTTGCAGTCGTTACATGTCTCCTTGTAGTTGTTTTGTGTCTCTTTGTAGTCGTTACATGTCTCTTTGTAGTTGTTTTGTGTCTCTTTGTAGTCGTTACATGTCTCTTTGTAGTCGTTTTGTGTCTTTTTGTATTCGATACATGTCTCTTTGTAGTCGTTTTGTGTCTCTTTGTAGTCGTTACATGTCTCCTTGTAGTTGTTTTGCGTCTCTTTATAGTTGTTTAGTGTCTCTTTGTAGTCGTTACATGTGTCTTTGTAGTTGTTTTGTGTCTCTTTGTAGTTGTTACATGTGTCTTCATAGTCCTTTAGTGTCTCTTTGTAGTTGTTTTATGTTTCTTTGTAGTTGTTTTGTGTCTCTTTGTAGTTATTTTGTGTCTCTATGTAGTTGTTTTGTGTCTCTTTGTAGTCGTTACATGTCTCTTCATAGTCCTTTTGTGTCTCTTTGTGGTCATTTTATTTGAGGGACATTTTGTAGCTATAGGCCAGGGGCCCCTGATACTTTTGGCCCCTGTTCCCGGGCCCCGGTGGCCCCGTTCAGTAATTGTTTCTGGCTTGTTTAAGGCACACTGTGACTGTAGTTCTCCTCCCCGCCACCAGGGGAGCGTGTGCAGGCCATGTTCACCGTCCTGAGGTCCTTCGGCTGCGTGAGCTCGCCGCACAGTGACGCTTCGTCTCGATTCGCCACCGTCTTCTCTCTGGACTTTAACCACGCGGGACGGGCCGCCGCCGGACACCTGCAGGCACGACACACACACACACACACACACACACACACACACACACACACACACACGGTAAGATGTAAAGATACTCATGTCTTCTTCTTCTCTCCTCCAGACGATGATGTTGGACAAATGGAAAGTGTGTCAGAAAACCACGGCAGAAAGTAACTTCCTGGTTTTCTCTCAGATGTTGGCGGGAGTCACTACAGAGATGAGGTCATTATGTACTTATGCACATCAGTAAAATGCATTTTATGTTACTTTATACTTCTATGTGTAAGCTCTTTTTACTGCACTACATTTATTGTACAGAAATAATGACTTTGCTGATTCATAAATGATATAAAAAGATATAATGAGCGTTTAAAATGCAACCAGTGGTTCCTTCAGAGACTGTTTTAGGAGAAAAAGTCTCCAATACTCTCCTTCATGATCCCTCTTCAGGACCGAGCTGCAGCTGCATCAGCTTCCTGACTCCAACGCTTTTGGGATCGTTCATCCCACAAAGGTACGAGCCTCAGGTCTCAACCAGTGTTTACTTTATCTCTGGATGGAAAGAAATTAGAAATTATCCTTTATTAATCCCCTTGGGGAAATTCTTCTCTGCATGGGACCATCCTTGGTTGGGGGGCGGTGTTCTTCCCGGGGGTCGCCTGGGGGTTCAGTGTCTGGGGCACATGAGGCATGTGAGCTATGGGGGGACTGGGGTTCGAGCCGGCGACCACCACTCATCCCCCTGAGCTACAGCTGCCCTCAAAGATGATGGATGGAAGGAAATATGATGGATGAATAGATGATGGATGGCTAGAAGAAAAGGAAAAATATGTATTTGATTTTCTAATTATTGTCATGATGATGATGGATGGAAAGACAAAGGATGGATGGAATGATGATGGAAAGGTGATGGATGGATGATGGATGGATGATGGATGATGGAAAGATGATGGATGATTGAAAGATGATGGATGGAAGGAAAGATGATGGATGATTGAAAGATGATGGATGATGGAAAAATGATGGATGATGGAAAGATGATGGATGATGGAAAGATGATGGATGGAAGGAAAGATGATGGATGATGGAAAGATGATGGATGAAAGGAAAGATGATGGATGATGGAAAGATGATGGATGAAAGGAAAGATGATGGATGATGGAAAGATGATGGATGATGGAAAGATGATGGATGATGGAAAGATGATGGATGGAAGGAAAGATGATGGATGATTGAAAGATGATGGATGAATAGATGATGGATGAATAGATGATGGATGAATAGGTGATGGATGGCTAGAAGAAAAGTAAAAATATGTATTTGATTTTGTAATTATTGTCATTACAGGTAGACCCTGAGACAAAAAGTAAAAGCCAGTTTTTAACTAAACACAAAAGTTTAAAGGGAATCCCATTACACATTGAGTTCAGTCGACTTGTCACAGAGTAATATATATATATATATATATATATATATATATATATATATATATATATATATATATATATATATATATATACATACAGTAATATGTGTATAGTGTGGAGGGAGCTAAAGAAACAAAATGGAACAAATGAGCGTTTCTGAAGCTCGGGCTGTGACTCACTTCATGTGGTGATTGATTTCGGGGGTCTGACCCGCCCCTCCCCTGTCCATCACTGTGTTCTGTCGTCTGATAGGTCGAGGAGAAACAGCGTGCGTCCGTCGCCTTCGCCAAGCTGCTGGCGGCCATGGCAACGCTGGGCTTCTCCGCCGGCGAGCAGAAGGCGATATGGCACGTTCTGGCTGGTATTTACCATCTGGGAGCCGCCGGCGCCTGCAGAGGTAACGCGGCTCATCGCCGCCACTCACACAGTGTTAGAACACACACACACACACACACACACACACACACACACACACGTGTTAGGCTTGCTGTCCTAGTGGGGACCAGCGCAATCCGTTCCGAGGACCGAACACGAATTCGATGTCCTCACAGACACGGCAATACAAAACTACTTTAAGATAAGTGGATGCTCTTCCTCATGAATAAACAATCAAATTAAATAAAAGTAAGAATTTAAATAAGGTAAAATAATGCAGTTGTTCCTCTATTATTAATTATATATTTTTTCTTTCTTACGTTTATTGTGTCATCTAATCATTATAATATTTTTTTCACACAAAACACTAACCTGTAAAAAAAAAAAAAAAAACACTAACCTGTAAAAAAACAACAACACTAACCTGTAAAAAAAGGTTGGTTTGATTGATTGACTTTTGATAGATTTCACAAAAAAAAAATTAAACGTCAAAATTAAAAAAAAAGTTAATGAATCGTCTCTCGACCCCTCATGTTTACCTGGTGACCACCTATGTTGGGAATCACTAGACTAAACGAGAGTTAACGTATCTACAACAGTAACAAGCTGCTCCAACATTAGACATGTCACTTTTGTAGTATCAGTACTTTTACTTCAGTAAAGGATCCGAGTACTTCAGTAAAGATCCCAGTACTTCAGTAAAGGATCCCAGTACTTCCTCTCAGCGTGTACTCTCCTCCTCGGCTCAGTGGGCAGGAGGCAGTTCGTGAACTTCGACAGCGCTCAGGTGGCCAGCGGCGTCCTCGGCTGCGAGGGAGAAGATCTGCACACCGCCGTCTTCAAACACCACCTCCGGCAGCTGCTGCAGAAAGCCACCGGGGGCAGCAGAGAGCGGACGGCCGAGTCGGAGGAGGGTGAGACACACACACACACACACAAAGTGAATGCTGACGTGTCGATAGCACATTAGCATGTTAGCATTGAAGTGAATGCTAGCATTGAAGTGAGTTAACGTTGAACAGAAAATACTTCAATGAAGTATGAAAATAGTTCAATGAAGTATGCAAATACAACAATTGAAGTGAATGCTAGCAGGGCAAGTGAATGCTAACATGCTAAAGTGTTATTGACACCTGTTATGGACCACAAGTGCCATAGTTCTTCCTTCTGGTCTGCAGGGCCCAGACTGACGGCGGCCCAGTGTGTGGAGGGCATGGCGGCCGGCCTCTACGAGGAGCTCTTCACCTGCATCGTGTCTCTGATCAACAGGTAACGCGTCAGAGGGCTTTAACATCTGTACATGAGGTCCTACAAACTAACTAGCATACCAAACATACTAAAAGGTGCCAAAACATTGATTCCGTCTGATGAACAAGATACAATAAAAAGAAACATATGGAAAGTGGTAATAACGGTACAATTTAAATACATTTTAGCAATAATAATGAAAAAGAATCAACGAATACATCATGATGAGTTAATATCAGTTCAAACACACTTTTATTGATTCTTGAAATTCACAAACTACCCAGCAGTAAACAGCTGCAGCATAATACATATAATACATTGTTCTGCATTTTGACTGCTTTAAGTGTCTTTTGATGCTTTTATACATTCTAAAGTTACATTTTTTGTGTCACAACTTTCAATCCAGCGACTGCAAAATTCATATATATTTTGTATTAATACATTTGATACAAAATGTCAATAAAAACATTGATTGAAGTCCTATCGTTTAGTTTCCATCTTAAAAACACATTCTGATGACACATTCATGACACATCAGAGTGTTTTTCTCTCTTGGTTGTTTTCTACATTTATCAATAAGGAACATTTCATTTTTTTCCACATTTCCAGCGACCGAGTGTCTGACGTGTCACACTGATATGAGTTGTTTTCCTTCCAGAAGCCGACTCATAGCGGCCACCTGTTGTTGTGTTGTTCTCTCGCTCTGTGACCATGTGACCAGCTGGGAGTACATGCACACAGCTTCCTGTTGACCGTGCGGTGTGGGGTCTGTGTTCACAGGGCCCTGAGCAGCCCTCAGCTGACGCTGGCCTCGGTGATGGTGGTGGACGCGCCGGGCCTCCGCAACCCGCGGCACGCCGGGGAGGAGCGCGCCGCCGGCTGGCCGGAGCTTTGCCACAACTACCTGCAGGAGCGGCTGCTGGAGCAGTACTACACACACACCTTCACACACACACGCGAGAGATACACACAGGTAGGCCGGCACACACACACATATGTATATATATATATACACATACATATGTGTATGTATGTGTATAGACATCAATTTACATGCAGAGCAGGTTTTAGTATTTGATAATAATAATAATAATATATAAATATATAAAAGCCAATTATACTTTCCTTTTCCTTCCAGTTGATGGTCTACAATGTGCGCCATCTTGTTTTTGGTCCTATGTTGTGATTATTGTCTGATATTCAGTTGTAGATTAATAAGCAGTAATACGTCTGTGTTGCAGGAGAAGATCCCGGTGGAGGTGGAGAGTCCAGAGATCAGTCCGGCTGACGTGGTGTCGGCCATCGACCAGCCGCCTCCTCAGGTACGCTATGAGCCTCCAGTAGACACGACCTTCAGCTCGAGGTCGTGGAGGTGAAGGTCAGTCGTCTGAGGAATGAAACTGTTGCGTAACGTCTCTGGAGGAGCGGCAGTCGGATAAAAGAATCTTTTTCATGTCGGCTTGCTTTTAAAAACACGTCCGCGTAGCTTCAGCTGCACTAGAGAACTAAACGTTGACTTCATGGAAGTGGAAACTAAAAAGCTTGACCAAAAGAACCTCCATCAGTTGAAGCCAGGTCCTCCTCCCACACATTTATTTATAGTTCAGGACGATTTCCAAACTAAATGAATCTCTTTAAACGAGCTCTCTGCTGCCGACATACACCGAGAGGAGAGGAGCTATGAACAATGTTGCATCATCGGAGTCGGCGTTTCATTTTTATTGTGCAGTCGGATCAATAATCTGATCCACAGTCAGTCAGCGACTCACGGGGGGGAAGTTTCCTTTAGACCCACGCTGAGATCTGTCCTCAAACCTCACACGGGGGGAAACGTCTCTCTTGAGGAACCTGGACCGTAAGAAGAGGAGGAAGAGGAGCACCTCCACATGTTCATCATCCAGTCTTCACTTCCTTTGTAGTAACGGTGGAAAGTACAACATTATACACAACTTATACGTGTATATGTACACGCTTTGCCCCGTTGTTTCCTCCTGAGAAGATACGGGGAAACAATGTTTCTTTCTTCTTTTCAGAACAGAACTCGAGCGCAATTTAAGCTTGAAAACACATAGTGTGTGTGTGTGTGTGTGTGTGTGTGTGTGTGTGTGTGTGTGTGTGTGTGTGTGTGTGTGTGTGTGTGTGTGTGTGTGTTGAAGGTCCGGGCAGCAGATGGAGACCCCAGAGGTCTGCTGTGGGTTCTGGATGAGGAGATGGTGACGCCATCCTCCAGTGAGAACAGCACCCTGGAGAGAGTCTGCCAGTACTACAGCAACACGGGTACTCAAAGCCTCCCAGTGTGTGTGTGTGTGTGTGTGTGTGTCATAGTGAAGTGCTCACGCTGTGGTGAATGTGTGTGTCTGCAGTGCGTCAGTGCGAGCAGCCGCTGCAGTGCGAGGTGAAGCACCTGACGGGCTGCGACCCGGTCCGCTACGACCTGAGCGGCTGGACCGGCCTGATCCAGATCAACCCGTCGGCCCTGAACGCCATCAGCGTGCTGCAGAACTCCAGCATGTGAGTCACGTGCACGAGCCCGTGCACGCCTCGTAGTACCGACAGCACGCCTGTGTACTGACCCTCCTCGTCTTCCTCAGAGCCGAGGTGAAGGCCTTGTTCACGCCCAGGATCTCCCTGCCCCCCCTGTGCCGGGGGCTGGGCGGGCTGGAGGCCGCCGGCCAGCGCTCGCTGCAGAGGAACGGCTCCGTCCGGAAGACCTTCGGCGGCGGGATGGCGGCCGTGCGGCGCCACTCCCAGAGCATCGCGGTGAAGCTGCAGGCCGTGAGTATGCCGTCACACGCGCCCAGCGGTTATGCTCAGGGTTCGATGCCGGGGATTTAGCTCACGACCTGCTGGACTCAAAGCACTCTGGGAGCCGTGAAACTGGGCGGGACCATAACGTATGACAGCGTTATTTCCTGGAACCAGAGGAGGTTTAAAAAGTGCAGCATTTAGACGTCTCTCTGTCGCCGCCCTGCAGGACGCCCTGCTGAACTTGACCCGCCGCGCCCGGCCGGTGTTCCTGCAGTGTGTGAGCGCCAAGACGGCCGGCGGAGGCTTCGACGTGGCGGCGCTCAGAGTCCAGCTGCGAGCCACGCAGATCCCGTCGGCCCTGCAGCTCCACCGCACAGGTCCTTCACCCTTTGTGTGCATGAGCTATGATTTTAAATAATATGAATTAATAACTCGAATAACATGGAACCAAGCATTTCCACATAATCAACAGATAACCGACAGTGAAAAGATGTTGTCTCATTTCTGCAAAGATTTATTATCAGCTTTTTGGATACATTTTACCTTTAATAACATAATAAATACGTTTTAATCCAGAAGGAAATGATTGTGCCAGAGTTTCATTAAAGATTACAACAGAATAAAAAAAAAACAATAGCATGAAAATATAGACAGATAAACAATAGAATAATTAGTAAGTGTAAATAAATAATACTGAGCCCTTTGCAACATAGAATACAACAGTAATAAATAAATACAAATAGTTTTTAGAGCATAAATTTGGGTTAATATTCTGCGTTTCTCTCAGGTTATCCAGAACACATGACTTTGAGTGACTTCCGGTGTCACTTCCAGGCGTTGTCGCCTCCCATCATGAAGCGCTACGCTTCCATGTTTGTCAGCCACGACGAGCGAAAGGTCAGAGGTCGCACGTCGCAGCAGCTTTTCACAAACACTCTGTCTGCCATCTTCTGAACCAGTTCCTCTGTCCCCGTCAGGCGGTGGAGGAGCTGCTGGTGGCGTTGGACCTGGACCGGAGGAGCGTCGCCGTGGGCAGCAGCAGGGTGAGGACTTGCCTGAACCCAGCCGGTCGCATCCGGCTGCTGTGACGCGGGTCGTGGATCCTCATTTCTTCTCTTCCTCAGGTGTTCATGAAGCGAGGCGTGCTGCGCTACCTGGAGCAGCAGAGGGACCAGCAGGTCACCGGCTGGTTGGTGCAGCTGCAGGCCGCCGGCATGGCTCACCTGGCCCGCCAGAAGTACCGCAAACTCAAGGTGAGTGTCTTCATGTGTTAAAGATGCATTCTCTCTCCTGACCACCAGGGGGCGACCTCGCTGGTTGTATAGAAGTCTATGCTTCATGTTAAAGCTGCATTCTCTATCCTGACCACCAGGGGGTGACAGTCAACGGAAAAATGTTACGAATGAAAAAACAATCACTACACGAATAAAAAGGAGTTCAACTGTCTGTGTGCGTGTGTGTGTGTGTGTGTGTGTGTGTGTGTGTGTGTGTGTGTCCCCAGGTGCAGCAGATGGCGATCCGCTGTCTGCAGAGTAACCTCCGGGCTCTCTGGGTCGTGTCTCAGTGGAGCTGGTGGAAACTTTTCTGCAGAGTTCGTCCTCAGCTCGACGTCAACATGGACAACGAACGTCTCCGGGCTAAAGAGGTACACACGCTGTATGTTTTTAAAGATACGAGGTTCTGAGACGCTACAAACATGATGATCTTACAGAATATGATGCATTGATGTTTAATGAACTAGTTAAACACATTTAACATTAACACAGTAGATATGATCGTGAAACATTTTACTGATCAATCACTACTTTTACTTTCAGTAAGTGTTACGGGGTGGGGTACAAAAAAGGACCCAAACGCCAGAGCAACGGTTCAAGAATAATATTTATTCACAAAAACTAAGGACAAGCCTCCAACAGGCCGAGAGGGAAAAAGGTCGAAGAACACAAACAGGAATCAAAAACCAGACAAGAACAAGAAGTACAAAAACCAGATCCGACAGGACAAACAGGGTCTACTCACAGTAACACTCAGTACGATCCCACCCTGGGGCTCAAGACAAACAGGGTTTAAATACACAGGGGAGGGGCAGGTGATTGGACACAGCAGGAAACTATTAACAGACAATCAGACCATCAGAGGGCAGGAAGTGCAGGGGAACAGGACACAACAAGGACCTTCAAAATAAAACAGGAACACAAAACACACCAACATCATAACAGTAAGGTTTTAAATGCAGTGATTGTACTTAGTGGAGTATTTTCATAGTGTTCTTATCATTTCAACATTTTATTGATGAATGCCAATTGATTCAAAGTGAATTCCTGCTTCATCACTTGTAGGATTACTTACAATAATTGTGCATAAAGTAATAATGATGAAATGTTTAAATAAAACAGTTACAACGTGTTTCATGATAAAAACACAACAAGTGGAAATCAAACGAAAAGCCCAACTAAACACACAATTAAACCGAAATTCTTCTTCTTCTTCTTCTTCTTCTTCTTCTTCTTCTTCTTCTTCTTCTTCTTCTTCTTCTTCTTCTTCTTCTTCTCCTCCTCCTCCTCCTCCTCAGGATGAGATATCTGCTCTGAGACGACGCCTGCAGAAATCAGAGAGGGAGAGAAACGAGTTGAGGCAGACTGCAGACGTCCTGGAGACCAAGGTGCTGCCACACACACACACACACACACACACACACACACACACACACACACACACACACTGCTCATGTTGGCATCCTTAGAAGACCACAGAGGTTTATTTGAAGATAAAACTCTTTATTGGTGTGTGTGTGTGTGTGTGTCTGTGTGTGTGTGTGTGTGTGTGTGTGTGTGTAGGTTACGGCCGTGACCTCTGAGCTCAGCGATGAGCGTTTCCGTGGCGATGCGGTGGGTCAGGCTCTGGACGTGGAGCGAGCCGAGAGGGTCCGGCTCGGCCGGGAGAACAAAGACCTGCAGGTAAAGTCTGGAGGACAGGGTTCAGGACTCTATAAGACCTGGAGGACAGGGTTCAGGACTCTATAAGACCTGGAGGACAGGGTTCAGGACTCTATAAGACCTGGAGGACAGGGTTCAGGACTCTATAAGACCTGGAGGACAGGGTTCAGGACTCTATAAGACCTGGAGGACAGGGTTCAGGACTCTATAAGACCTGGAGGACAGGGTTCAGGACTCTATAAGACCTGGAGGACAGGGTTCAGGACTCTTTAAGACCTGGAGGACAGGGTTCAGGACTCTGTAAGACCTGCTGTGTTGCCTCTCTCTCTCCAGGCTCGTCTGGACCAGAGTAAAGTCTCCTTGGACGTCCTGGAGAAGCAGCTGGAGGAGCAGAAGCAGAACACTCAGATGGCAGAGAGTCAACGAGGACCGGTCTCAGGTAAAGACCAGGAGGGTCCTAAAGAGCCTCAGGTAAAGACCAGGAGGCCTCAGGTAAAGACCAGGAGGGTCCTAAAGGGTCTCAGGTAAAGACCAGGAGGCCTCAGGTAAAGACCAGGAGGGTCCTAAAGGGTCTCAGGTAAAGACCAGGAGGGTCCTAAAGAGCCTCAGGTAAAGACCAGGAGGCCTCAGGTAAAGACCAGGAGGGTCCTAAAGGGTCTCAGGTAAAGACCAGGAGGCCTCAGGTAAAGACCAGGAGGGTCCTAAAGGGTCTCAGGTAAAGACCAGGAGGCCTCAGGTAAAGACCAGGAGGGTCCTAAAGGGTCTCAGGTAAAGACCAGGAGGGTCCTAAAGGGTCTCAGGTAAAGACCAGGAGGGTCCTAAAGAGTCTCAGGTAAAGACCAGGAGGGTCCTAAAGGGTCTCAGGTAAAGACCAGGAGGGTCCTAAAGAGTCTCAGGTAAAGACCAGGAGGGTCCTAAAGAGCCTCAGGTAAAGACCAGGAGGTTAAAGGGTCAGGGAGGATGGCAAAATAAGTCAGAATAATTACTCCCAATATTGATGACGGATGGTAAATGGACCCGTACTTGTACAGATCTTTTCTAGTCTTCGACCACTCAAAGCTTTAACCCTTCATGACAACCCTTCAGGACTTTTTTATGCTCACTGTTCCAAATGCCAGAACGGATATGGGAAAAAGGGCTTTTGGGTTCTCTGCCCCCTCATCATGGAATATGTTGCAGAATGTTTTAAAGCTCAGGGAACTAATATCACTGACTGCTTTTAAATCTCGAATGAAAGAAATAGAGGCATGTTCCCAAAAATGTAAATGTTTCTTAGATTAACTCTACGTCACTGTTTCTTAGCTCTTAGCTTTTAGTTTCTTTTAACTTGTCTTGTTCTGTGTTTTCTGTCTATAACTGTGTTTTTTATGCTGCTGCCTGTCTTGGCCAGGTCTCCCTCGAAAAAGAGATTTTTAATCTCAATGGGACTTCCTGGTTAAATAAAGGTTAAAAAAAAAAAAATCACTCATTCACACCCTGATGAGAGGAGCTACCATGAAGGAGCCACATCATTATCAACATTCATACACCGTAGAACAGCTACATGTAGGGTTAAGTGTGTTGCTCCAGGACAGGGCATGATTAGGAGCTGAGAACATAAAGGATATTTTCTACTGCAGGCCATTATACTTCTGCAGTTGCCACGGGTTACAAGGACAGATTGTGCAGCGGCTCTGCTATCATGAGAAAATAGAAATTGTGTTTCTGTGAGAAAGATATCCCTCATGTGAGGACATGTTACATTGAAGGAAAACTATACATGTTACACTGAAGGAAACTATACATGTTACACTGAAGGAAACTATACATGTTACACTGAAGGAAAACTATACATGTTACACTGAAGGAAACTATACATGTTAACTGAAGGAAAACTATACATGTTAACTGAAGGAAAACTATACATGTTAACTGAAGGAAACTATACATGTTACACTGAAGGAAACTATACATGTTACACTGAAGGAAAACTATACATGTTACACTGAAGGAAACTATACATGTTACACTGAAGGAAAACTATACATGTTACACTGAAGGAAACTATACATGTTAACTGAAGGAAAACTATACATGTTACACTGAAGGAAACTATACATGTTAACTGAAGGAAAACTATACATGTTAACTGAAGGAAAACTATACATGTTAACTGAAGGAAACTATACATGTTACACTGAAGGAAACTATACATGTTACACTGAAGGAAAACTATACATGTTACACTGAAGGAAACTATACATGTTACACTGAAGGAAACTATACATGTTACACTGAAGGAAAACTATACATGTTACACTGAAGGAAACTATACATGTTACACTGAAGGAAAACTATACATGTTACACTGAAGGAAACTATACATGTTAACTGAAGGAAAACTATACATGTTACACTGAAGGAAACTATACATGTTAACTAAAGGAAAACTATACATGTTAACTGAAGGAAACTATACATGTTAACTAAAGGAAAACTATACATGTTAACTAAAGGAAAACTATACATGTTACACTGAAGGAAACTATACATGTTACACTGAAGGAAACTATACATGTTACACTGAAGGAAAACAATACATGTTACACTGAAGGAAACTATACATGTTACACTGAAGGAAAACTATAGATGTTACACTGAAGGAAAACTATACATGTTACACTGAAGGAAACTATACATGTTACACTGAAGGAAACTATACATGTTAACTGAAGGAAAACTATACATGTTAACTGAAGGAAAACTATACATGTTACACTGAAGGAAAACTATACATGTTAACTGAAGGAAACTATACATGTTAACTGAAGGAAAACTATACATGTTACACTGAAGGAAACTATACATGTTACACTGAAGGATACTATACATGTTACACTGAAGGAAACTATACATGTTAACTGAAGGAAAACTATACATGTTAACTGAAGGAAAACTATACATGTTACACTGAAGGAAAACTATACATGTTAACTGAAGGAAACTATACATGTTAACTAAAGGAAAACTATACATGTTAACTGAAGGAAACTATACATGTTACACTGAAGGATACTATACATGTTACACTGAAGGAAACTATACATGTTACACTGAAGGAAAACTATACATGTTAACTAAAGGAAAACTATACATGTTACACTGAAGGAAACTATACATGTTAACTGAAGGAAACTATACATGTTACACTGAAGGAAAACTATACATGTTACACTGAAGGAAACTATACATGTTACACTGAAGGAAACTATACATGTTACACTGAAGGAAAACTATACATGTTACATTGAAGGATACTATACATGTTACACTGAAGGAAAACTATACATGTTAACTGAAGGAAACTATACATGTTACACTGAAGGAAAACTATACATGTTACACTGAAGGAAACTATACATGTTACACTGAAGGAAACTATACATGTTACACTGAAGGAAACTATACATGTTACACTGAAGGAAACTATACATGTTAACTGAAGGAAACTATACATGTTACACTGAAGGAAAACTATACATGTTACACTGAAGGAAACTATACATGTTACACTGAAGGAAACTATACATGTTACACTGAAGGAAAACTATACATGTTACATTGAAGGATACTATACATGTTACACTGAAGGAAAACTATACATGTTAACTGAAGGAAACTATACATGTTACACTGAAGGAAAACTATACATGTTACACTGAAGGAAACTATACATGTTACACTGAAGGAAACTATACATGTTACACTGAAGGAAACTATACATGTTAACTAAAGGAAAACTATACATGTTACACTGAAGGAAACTATACATGTTACACTGAAGGAAAACTATACATGTTACATTGAAGGAAACTATACATGTTAACTAAAAGAAAACTATACATGTTAACTGAAGGAAACTATACATGTTACACTGAAGGAAAACTATACATGTTACACTGAAGGAAACTATACATGTTACACTGAAGGAAAACTATACATGTTAACTGAAGGAAACTATACATGTTACACTGAAGGAAAACTATACATGTTACACTGAAGGAAAACTATACATGTTACACTGAAGGAAACTATACATGTTACACTGAAGGAAAACTATACATGTTAACTGAAGGAAACTATACATGTTACACTGAAGGAAAACTATACATGTTACACTGAAGGAAACTATACATGTTACACTGAAGGAAAACTATACATGTTAACTGAAGGAAACTATACATGTTACACTGAAGGAAAACTATACATGTTACACTGAAGGAAACTATACATGTTAACTGAAGGAAACTATACATGTTACACTGAAGGATACTATACATGTTACACTGAAGGAAAACTATACATGTTAACTGAAGGAAACTATACATGTTACACTGAAGGAAAACTATACATGTTACACTGAAGGAAACTATACATGTTACACTGAAGGAAACTATACATGTTAACTTAAGGAAAACTATACATGTTACACTGAAGGAAACTATACATGTTACACTGAAGGAAACTATACATGTTACACTGAAGGAAAACTTTACATGTTACACTGAAGGAAAACTATACATGTTACACTGAAGGAAAACTATACATGTTAACTGAAGGAAAACTATACATGTTAACTGAAGGAAAACTATACATGTTAACTGAAGGAAAACTATACATGTTAACTAAATAAAACTATACATGTTAACTAAATAAAACTATACATGTTAACTAAATAAAACTATACATGTTAACTAAAGGAAACTATACATGTTAACTAAAGGAAAACTATACATGTTAACTAAAGGAAAACTATACATGTTAACTAAAAGAAAACTATAGATGTTACACTGAATGTTGTTACCTTTTTGGTCAAAAAATGTGTTAAATCCTTTGACGATGAATCACCTGACAAGTGAAGCTCATTATCAGTTAAATACTCTGATAAAACACTCATAACTATAAAGACCCGTCTCCCCTCACCTAAATACCCGTCTCCCCTCACCTAAAGACCTGTCTCCCCTCACCATAAAGACCCGTCTCCCCTCACCTAAAGACCCGTCTCCCCTCACCATAAAGACCCGTCTCCCCTCAACTAAAGACCCGTCTCCCCTCACCTAAAGACCCGTCTCCCCTCACCTAAAGACCCGTCTCCCCTCACCATAAAGACCCGTCTCCCCTCACCTAAAGACCCGTCTCCCCTCACCATAAAGACCTGTCTCCCCTCACCTAAAGACCTGTCTCCCCTCACCATAAAGACCTGTCTCCCCTCACCTGAAGACCCGTCTCCCCTCACCATAAAGACCTGTCTCCCCTCACCTAAAGACCCGTCTCCCCTCACCTAAAGACCTGTCTCCCCTCACCTAAAGACCCGTCTCCCCTCACCATAAAGACCTGTCTCCCTCTCAGACAGCGAGCTGGCCATGCAGCTGGAGTGCTGCCAGACGGAGGTCGAGTTTGTCCGCAGACGCCTCAAACAGACGGAAGAAAAGCTGGAGACGGAAAGACAGAGCCGGCAGCAGCTCGACTCCAAGGTGAGCCGGGACACGTGCACGGCAGGGCTGCTGGGAGATGACATGTCTGGAGGTAATGCCACTGTGTGTGTGTGTGTGTGTGTGTGTGTGTGTGTGTGTGTGTGTGTGTGTGTAGGTGGCCACTCTGCAGACCCAGCTGGAGCAGTCCAGGCGGAGTGTCACAGAACTGAAGCGTCACTGTCGCCGCGTGACCTCTGACCTCCAGGACGCCCGCGTCCTCACCGACAGCCTGCAGAGCCGCATGCACGAGCTGGACCGCAAGCAGAGGAGGTGTGTGTGCGTCCGCCCGGGTGTGTGTGCGTCAACCTGGGTGTGTGCATCTACCCGGGTGTGTGCGTCCGCCCGGGTGTGTGTGTGTGTGTGTGCGTCCGCCCGGGTGTGTGTGTGTGTGTGTGTGTGCGTCTGACCGGGTGTGTGTGTGTGTGTGTGTGTGTGTGCGTCTGACCGGGTGTGTGCGTGCATTGTTTTGTGTCTCTTTTTAGTTGTGTTATGTCTCTTTGTGGTTGTTTTGTGTCTCTTTGTATTTTTTGTGGGTCTCTTTGTAGTTGTTTTGTGTTCTTTTGTGGATGTTTGATGTCTCTCTGTGGTTACTTTGTGTCTCTTTGTGGTTGTTTTATTTAGGAAGTAAATACAATAATTGTCTCCTCTCGTCTAAAAGAAAACGTGTTGTGGAAGAAAAAGATCTGAACAATGTTGATAATATAATAAAGGAATATCTCATCTTAAGTGAGAAGAAGAACGAAGTTGTTTCCTGCAGGTCTGAGTGACGGTAGCTTCGCTCCACCAGCGGAATAAAAGCACCATTCTGCTGTTTCTCTCTCCGTGTGTGTTGTAATGTGTGTGTTGTGTGTGTGTTGTAATGTGTGTGTTGTGTGTGTGTGTTCAGGTTTGACAGCGAGCTGACTCAGGCTCTGGAGGAAGCCGACAGCGAGAGGGAGCAGAAGGATAAAGCCTTCCAGGAGAGCTCGGCTCTGGGAGCTGAACTATACGGTCTGCGCCACAACCTGCAGGTGAGTTTCATCCAGAAACCAACGAAGAAGAATCTGATGACAGCACAACACGTCTCCAATAACTCTGGTTCTCTGGTTGGTCGAAAACTATGGTCATTTAGAGTCAGACCATAAAGCAGGGGACGCTTTAGGGCGGGGCTACATGGTGATTGACAGGTCGACACCAGAGACACCGTCTCTACGTCACTCCTCCTCAGTCCTTATATGGTCACTTCCTGTTCACTAGATGCACACACGCACACACACATAGAGAAAGACACACACAAACAGACACACACGCACAGACACACACATGCACAGAGAGAGAAAGACACACACAAACAGATACGCGCACACACACCAATAAAGAGTTTTATCCTCATATAAATCTCTGTGGTCTAACTATTGGTAGTATTGTTGTTATTGTATTATCGTGTCGATAAAATAACATTAAAGAAACCAGATGTGGCGTTTAATGAACAATTAGTTCAATACAAGTCAATGTAAACAATTTGCATTCACTTGCACTTTACTGGAAAATCAATTTAACGTTCAGATTCCTAATAAATGACGACGAAACTTTATTAGTCCTGGAGGTAAATTATCAAACAGGCTTTTGTTGTTTGAAGAGTGAACATGTTGAGATCCGTACGTTAACACCTGGATACGTGTGTGTGTGTGTGTGTGTCTTTCTCTGTTTGTGTGAGTCTGTATCTGTTTGTGTGTGTCTTTCTCTGCGCGTGTGTGTGTGTGTGTGTGTGTGTGCGTGTGTGCGTGTGTCTCTCTGTGTGTCTGTGTGTGTGTGTGTGTGTGTGTGTGTGCGCGTGCGGGTGCGTGTGTGTGTGCGTGCGTGTGTGTGTGTGTGTGTGTGTGTGTGTGTGTGTGTGTGTGTGTGTGTGTGTGTGTGTGTGTGTGTGTGCAGCACAGCCAGGTGGAGGCGTCTCGCCTGCAGAAGCAGAAGGACGAGCTCTGCCTCCAGATCCGTGACCTCAGCCTGCCGGTCGACCTCGCCTCTGATTCGCTGCCCGACCTCAAGAAGCAGCTCCGCCTCCTGGAGGGCGTGGCCTGTGAGAGAGAGCAGGAAGTCACCGCGCTCACCGGAACCATCCAGCAGCAGCAGCAGGTGAGGAGACGTGCAGAGGCACCACTCTGCTGGCCTCTTCCTCCTCTTCCTCTTCCTCCTCTTCCTCTTGCCCCTCTTCCTCTAACTTCTCTTCCTCCTCTTCCTCTTCCTCTTCCTCTTCCTCTCCTCTTCCTCCCCTCTTCCTCTCACCCTTCTTCCTCTAACCTCTCTTCCTCTCCTCTTCCTCTCGCCCCTCTTCCTCTAACCTCTCTTCCTCTCCTCTTCCTCTCCCTCTTCCTCCTCTCCTCTTCCTCTCTCGTAGATCCACATGCGCTTTGAGATGGAGATGGAGAGAATGAAGCAGATGCAGCAGAAAGAGTTGGAGGACAAAGAGGAAGAGCTGGAGGACGTCCACAAGTCCTCTCAGAGACGAGTACGTCATTCATTCATTCATTCACACATTCATATATTCATAGCTCAAGGCCAGGACATACTAAAGTACACATGTGAGGTACTAAAGTACACGTGTGAGGTACTAAAGTACACGTGTGAGGTACTAAAGTACACATGTGAGGTACTAAAGTACACGTGTGAGGTACTAAAGTACACGTGTGAGGTACTAAAGTACACGTGTGAGGTACTTGTACCTGAGTATGTTCCTCTCATGTCTCTCAGTATCTGACAGCTTGAGTTACTTTTTAAATTCACGTTTACACACAAAACTCAACGACTGATGGGAAATATAATTGTCAACTATTTCAACAAACTTGTTGTTATTATGAATGCAAAAACTCCCAAATATCTTATTGTTCCAGCCTCATGAACATCCATTATTAATACATGTAGTAACTGTTCAAGACAAGCTACCAGAAGTAGATTATACTGCTGCCAGTCACACATGATGTACATACTTAAGCCACAATTCAATAGAACTGCATATTAAATCTGGTTTTATTGCAAATACACAGTGAGGTCATTTGCAATTTGCAGTTTTATTGATACACAATAAAATAACTAAACAATAATATAATATATAACATCAAGGTGCTCTTTGTTATGATTCAGGAGTTTGAACATTGAGACCTTCACTCAAAGGGAACAGAAACATTCTGCAATAATATGAAGAATAACATCAAGTTCAGAATGAATTCTCCATCACTGAAGTCAAGAGCCGAGTTAAGAGAGCAGCATTGTGTTGATTGTGTTGATCGTGTAGTTTGTGTAGTTTGTGTGCAGACGGATCTTTTCTGAAACGTCCTTCCTCGAATAAAAGAAGTAAAAAAAAAAAAATCTTTTCACCGAATGATCCACTGAGTTATTTATTTATCTTTTATGTATTGAAACCAGACGGCATTACATCACACCTACAGACTGCATGGTTGTTTAGTGTCTCTTTGTGGTTGTTTTGTGTCTCTTTTTGCTCGTTTAGTGTCTCTGTGTGGTTGTTTTGTGTCTCTTTTTGCTCGTTTTGTGTCTCTGTGTGGTTGTTTTGTGTATCTTTGTGTTCGTTTAGTGTCTATTTGTGGTCGTTTAGTGTCTCTTTGCGGTTGTTTTGTGTCTCTGTGTGGTTGTTTTGTGTATCTTTGTGTTCGTTTAGTGTCTATTTGTGGTCGTTTAGTGTCTCTTTGTGGTTGTTTTGTGTATCTTTGTGTTCGTTTAGTGTCTCTGTGTGGTTGTTTTGTGTATCTTTGTGTTCGTTTAGTGTCTCTGTGTGGTTGTTTTGTGTCTCTTTGTGTTCGTTTAGTGTCTCTGTGTGGTTGTTTTGTGTCTCTTTGTGTTCGTTTAGTGTCTCTGTGTGGTTGTTTTGTGTATCTTTGTGTTCGTTTAGTGTCTATTTGTGGTCGTTTAGTGTCTCTTTGTGGTTGTTTTGTGTCTCTGTGTGGTTGTTTTGTGTCTCTTTGTGGTTGTTTTGTGTTTATTTGTGGTTGTTTTGTGTCTCTTTGTAGTTGTTTTGTCTTTCTTTGTGGTCGTTTTGTGTCTCTTTGTGGTTGTTTTGTGTTTCTATGTGGTTGTTTTGTGTTTCTTTGTGGTTGTTTTAAATCTGTATGTTGTAGAGTAGAAGTATGACTTAAAGTAAAAGTACTTTCCTCCTCCAGCAGAACTTAAAACCACCGAACTGATTTATGCAGCAGCAGATTGTCGGAGGCCTCGTTTATTCTTTAATGTTCTTCCACAGACGGCCATGTTTTCTCGCTTATCGTCACACAACCTGCTTCAGGGAACGCTTCCTGTCGGGGACGATAAAAGCTCTTTCGTCTGTTGATTTGTGTGTGTGTGTGTGTGTGTGTGTGTGTGTGTGTGTGTGTGTGTGTGTGTGTGCAGCTGAGGCAGTTGGAGATGCAGTTGGAGCAGGAGTACGAGGAGAAGCAGATGGTGATTCACGAGAAGCACGACTTGGAAGGACTCATAGCAACTCTGTGTGACCAGGTACACACACACACACACACACACACACACACACACACACACACACACACACACACACACTGAACTATATTCCTGAAGGCTCTGAATGAATCCGCATCACCAGCTCTCCCTCGTTGTACATCATCGTTATTGTTGTTAATGTTCTGCTGTGATGCATTTTAGACTTCTAAAAGAATCAATATCCGTTTAAGTGTTCACTATATTTATAATATGTTCACCTCTTTACCTTTCTGACGGGAGCTGAGGCTGTTCTCTGTGATGACTCCATTAATAAAAGCTTTAACACATGAAGCATAGACTTCTATACAACCAGAGGAGTCGCCCCCTGGTGGTCAGGAGAGAGAATGCAGCTTTAACACATGAAGCATAGACTTCTATACAACCAGAGGAGTTGCCCCCTGGTGGTCAGGAGAGAGAATGCAGCTTTAACACATGAAGCATAGACTTCTATACTTCTATATGTCAGAAAGGTAAAGAGGTGAAAAGCATCCCTTCGCTCCCGATGTGGTTCTGGGTTCAACCCGAGGTTCTCGTCCCACAGGTGGGCCACAGAGACTTCGACGTGGAGAAGAAGCTGAAGAGAGACCTGAAGAGGACTCACGCCCTGCTGGCCGACGCCCAGCTGCTGCTCTCCACCGTGGACAGCCCGGGGCAGCACCTCCCCGCCGGCAGCCAGGAGCAGGTCGAGCGCCTGCACTGCCAGGTAGATGCTCACCTGTCTCACCTGTCTCAGTCCGAGAAGCCTTCATGCAACTCTCTCTCTCCCTCAGCTGGAGGAGAGCGACGCGAGGCGGCTGGAGGCGGAGAGCGTTCAGGCGACGCTCTCTCAGGAGCTGGAGAACTCTCAGATTGAGCTGGAAAACATCTGCAAGCTGAAGAGTGTGGTGAGCGTGCAGACAGGAAGTGATGTCATAAACACTATGAACGGTTTCTTAAGTATTGCACACGGGATCTTCTCATTTGTAACACAAAAACAACTCACATTATTTACATTATTCTGACACACATAATATGTCAACATCCAAAGCAGGATGAGGACAAAACACACAAAATACTATCAAAACACATATTTATATCTTTAACCATGACATAGAAATATAATAAGATTTGTTTTAATTTTCTTCTAATTTGAATTGTGTGTTTTTAATAGTAAAAAACACTATAAATTACTTTATTAAAGTAAAAGTACAATATTTAGTATTTTAGATGGTTTACTGACGATCACAACAATTAAAAAGTCTGGATTCTTGTCAACCAGCTGCTAAAACAAAACATCAAAGGGATCTATATCTGTTTATATGGATCATCAATGATCAATAATTATTATCAGAGATCTAAAATCTCATGTTTACTCTCGTCTTTCTCTCTCGTGCCTCTGATCCGTGAGCTTATTGAACCTCTCCGCCTCTCGTACGGTCTCCGTTCGGCCTCTGTATGGTCTCCGTTCGGCCTCTTGTATGGTCTCTGTTCGGCCTCTCGTATGGTCTCTGTTCGGCCTCTCGTATGGTCTCTGTTCGGCCTCTCGTATGGTCTCCGTTCGGCATCTCTCATGGTCTCCGTTCGGCCTCTTGTATGGTCTCTGTTCGGCCTCTCGTATGGTCTCTGTTCGGCCTCTCGTATGGTCTCTGTTCGGCCTCTCGTATGGTCTCTGTTCGGCCTCTCGTATGGTCTCCGTTCGCATCTCTCATGGTCTTCGTTCGGCCTCTCGAACCGTCTCCGTTCGGCCTCCGTACGGTCGACCCCCCTGACTTCTGTACCTGTGCCTGCAGGTGGACGAGCAGCTGGCTCTGCTGCAGCGGGAGAAGCTGGACCTGCTGAAGCGGCTGGAGGAAGACCAGGAAGACCTCAACGAGCTCATGAAGAAGCACAAGGCGCTCATCGCTCAGGTGCCGCCTCCAGTCGGGCCTCCTGGCTTTCCATCCATCACTTTGTTTTGTCTTTATCGTTGAAAATGACGCTCTTCCTCCTCGTTCAGTCGTCCAGTGATATCACTCAGATCCGAGAGCTGCAGGCGGAGCTGGAGGAGGCCCAGAAGCAGAGGCAGACTCTGCAGGAGGAGGTGAGCTCATGCTGCTGCACTGGATTCACCCTTTAGCCTCCTCGTGGCAGATCTTCATCACTGACCCCCCATGCAGCTCCAGCAGAGCGTGTCCAGGGTGCAGTTCCTGGAGGCGTCCACCGTGGGGCGCAGCATCGTCAGCAAACAGGAGGCGCGCGTGTGTGACCTGGAGAACAAGCTGGAGTTTCAGAGAGGGCAAGTCAAGAGGTTTGAGGTGAGGCCACGTGATTTCAATCCCCCATGATGCATCACACCATCATACACCTGGGGAGTTTAACTAAAACCCCTCCAAACCTTTCTTTACCTACGTCTGTGTGCACTTGAGAGGGTTGTTGATGGATTCAGGACCTAATCTGGATTTCTCTGCAAAGTATTTGAACTCTACATATTTAGTTGTAAATATGCAAAGCAATAACCCGACTGGTAGAAACACAGCTATTGGATATAATTCTCAGACTTGACTAAAGTCTGTTTAGTGGATTCAGCAGTTGAGGAAGCGACTCAGACCTCTCTGTGGTTGCAGGTTCTGGTTCTGCGCCTGAGGGACAGCGTGGTGCGTCTGGGGGCGGAGCTAGAGCAGAGCGCCCAGACCGAGGCCCGGGAGAGAGAGAACGCCCGGTACTACCTGCAGCGCCTGCAGGACATGAGGCTGGAGATGGAGGAGCTGGTCCAGAGGGAGCAGGACAGCGGCCGCAGGCGCATGGAGCTGGTACGGAACCGCAGAACCACGCTGGTTCTATACGGAACCACAGCTGGTTCTATTCGGAATCACAGCTGGTTCTATATGGAACCACAGAACCACGGCTGGTTCTATACGGAACCACAGCTGGTTGTATAGAAGTCTAAGCTTCATGTGTTAAAGCTGCATTCTCTCTCCTGACCACCAGGAGGTGACTCCTCTGGTTGTATAGAAGTATATGATAAAAGTCATGTGACCTTTTCCTAATGTTTGCGTTTTACTTCACACTTGAAACGTAGAGACGCCGTATACGTCTCTGGTGTCGACCTGTCAATCACCTTTAGCCCCGCCCTAAAGCGTCCCCTGCTTTATGGTCTGTTTGACTCTAAATGACCATAATTTACTAAATGAACATCATGCTGTATTGAAGAAGACTTGAAACTAGAGATTGAGACATAAACTCATGTTTACTGAGGGAATACATCAGACCGATCATCAGCTAAATATAAACGCATCACTCGTTACTCTCTTCCAACATTTAAAATAAAAACAGCCTGATAGAGAAACTCTTCCTCTCTTCTGAAGCCTCAGCAGCAGCTGGTGGGTTCTCTCGTTAGAAAGCATCTCTGTCCTTCCTGCTGGGAACGCATTCACCTGTTTCTGATTATTTTAATTATTCATATTTTGGGAAAACAGGCTGTGGTGACAGAATAGAGCCCAGAACCTCACTGAGCACGTTCACTTCTTCATAACGTTCCTGTAATTAATCTGCTGTGATGTTACGTGAGTATGAGTGGTTCTGGTCTCTTCCTGGTCGGTACTGTCTCTTTAAGGTCAGTCTCAGGTGAGGGGCCCTCGGACTGTGGCCCTCTGGTCTGCTGCCTGTTCAGTAACCACCATCTTCCTGGATGTGAGCGTTATACTTTCTAATCCATAAAGACAGTAAATACATTATTAAATAGATAAATACATCAAACATATTTTCATACTTTCTCCGTTGTGTTCTTGTTCTCGTTCACGGAAGATTTCTTTGTGACCTCTGAAGAGAAGGAGCTTCCATAATTATTCAGTTATTAGCACAAAGCAAGCCACACACACACACACACACACACACACACACACACACACACACACACACACACACACACACAATACACAATACACACACACACACACACACACACACACACACACACACTCTCCTCCTCCTCAGCACCGTTCTTAACGTCATCTCTCCCTCATCCTGCTTTCTCTCTCTGACTGTGATTAATCCTCATTGTCTCTTCAAGGTTATGGACACACACACACACACACACACACACACACACACGGTTATGTGTCTCTATGACAACCACTGCACCAACACCCGTCTCCTCAAAGCCAACAAAGCCAATAACTTTGAAAGCCTAGAAGCTTGTGTGTGTGTGTGTGTGTGTGTGTGTGTGTGTGTGTGTGTGTGTGTGTGTGTGTGTGTGTGTGTGTGTGTGTGTGTGTGTGTGACAGGATGCTAAAGAGACAGAACAACCGCAAAAAAAAAGAAGAACTAAAAAGCAGACGAGATGAATCAATAACTATTCTCTCAATGTCAGTGTGTGTATGTAACGGCCGGAGGACTGATGATGTAATATTGGAGAGAATGAAGGTCATAGCTGCAGCTGATTGGACCTCAGGGTCTTTACAGGTTGCCGGGTAGAAGGTGGCTCGTTAAAGGGGAAGTGAAGCCAAGCTGCATTCTCTCTCCTGACCACCAGGGGGCGACTCCTCTGGTTGTATAGAAGTCTATGCTTCATGTGTTAAAGCTGCATTCTCTCTCCTGACCACCAGGGGGTGACTCCTCTGGTTGTATAGAAGTCTATATAAATGACTCTACTTCTCTTCATGTATTCCCTCAGTAAACATTGTAAACATGAGTTTATGTCTCAATCTCTAGTTTCAAGTCTTCTTCAATACAGCATGATCATTTAGTACATTATGGTCATTTAGAGTCAAACAGACCATAAAGCAGGGGACGCTTTAGGGCGGGGCTAAAGGTGATTGACAGGTCTCTACGTCACTCCTCCTCAGTCCATATATGGTCACTTCCTGTTCACTTGTTGCAAAAACAAAGATGGCGATGTACACTTGCCAGTCTGTGGTTGAAAGTGACCGGCGTCATCTTTGCGTCACCAAACATCCCTTTGCCCTCGCGCTTGTCTTGCAGGAGATGCAGGTGGAGGAGCTCAACGCCGTCAGACAGACGCTGCAGGCCGACCTGGAGACGTCCATCCGCCGCATCGTGGACCTGCAGGCCGCCCTGGAGGAGGTGGAGTCCAGCGACGAGAGCGACGATGAAAGGTAGGCGTCTTCACTGAGGGGGGCGGGGCTTACGGCCTCCTCCTCCGCCTCTAAACCATCAGGTGTGTTTGTGTGAACTCACCTGTCATTCTGCCCTCGCTGCAGCGCTCAGACCGCTGCGGAGTCCTTGACTCGAAAGAAAGAGCTGTAAGAACCCTGTGTGTGTGTGTGTGTGTGTGTGTGTGTGTGTGTGTGTGTGTGTGTGTGTGTGTGTGTGTGTGTGTGTGTGTGTGTGTGTGTGTGTGTGTGTGTGGAACATAACTACCTCATAAAGGATCGTTTCTCTCTGTTTTGGCCATCATTTCTATCAGTTAAGATAAAAACTATGTGGTCGAGATCTGAGAACGCGCCGGTGACGCCTTACACGTCTTCAGTGGAATAAAAGATCTGGATGTTATCTCTCTGTTTACAATTCAGAGGATGTGTGTTCATGAATTATACTTTCAACTGTCAAGCTAATTTTAAGCAAAAGGTATTAAATGTTTATATTTACTGCTCTGGAGCAAATGAACAGCGCTGCTCGGCTCTACAGAATAAACCTTTAGCTTTGATATGTGTTTTTAGGTTTGTCTCACATGTCTCAATGTCTGCGTTTTGTTAGTTATTTATTGTGAAGAGAATATAAATATTTATATATATATATATATATATATATATATATGTATATATGTATATATATAAATTGAGGAAGTTTTATGTTTTTTTTATAATACGCTGGTAATGTCATCATGTTTCAGATTTGAGCAAATAATTCTGCGAGTCCAGGTTTATTATTCCTGAAGGAAAACTGAGGAAATGATGGACAAAAGTAAACAAACGATCCTTTGAGGAGATTCAAGTGAGAATGTCTGTGTGCATGAAACTAACGTCCATGAGCCTCTGCTGCACAACTAACTTCATCTAATCTTTAAAGTTCTACGAGGAGCTTTCATGTGGTGTTGGTTCTGGTGTCCCCTGTGGACTAAAGAGGTAGTGTTGGTTCTGGCGCCCCCTGTGGACTAAAGAGGTAGTGTTGGTTCTGGTGCCTCCTGTGGACTAGAAAGATAGTGTTGGTTCTGGTGCCCCCTGTGGACTAAAGAGGTAGTGTTGGTTATGGCGCCCCCTGTGGACTAAAGAGGTAGTGTTGGTTCTGGTGCCCCCTGTGGACTAAAGAGGTAGTGTTGGTTCTGGTGCCCCCTGTGGACTAAAGAGGTAGTGTTGGTTCTGGTGCCCCCTGTGGACTAAAGAGGTAGTGTTGGTTCTGGTGCCCCCTGTGGACTAAAGAGGAATGGTTCTGGTGCCCCCTGTGGACTAAAGAGGTAGTGTTGGTTCTGGTGCCCCCTGTGGACTAAAGAGGTAGTGTTGGTTATGGCGCCCCCTGTGGACTAAAGAGGTAGTGTTTATTCTGGCGCCCCCTGTGGACTAAAGAGGTAGTGTTGGTTCTGTCGCCCCCTGTGGACTAAAGAGGTAGTGTTGGTCCTGGTGCCCTCTGTGGACTAAAGTGGTAATGTTGGTCCTGGCGCCCCCTGTGGACTAAAGTGGTAATGTTGGTTCTGGTGCCCCCTGTGGACTAAAGAGGTAGTGTTGGTTCTGGCGCCCCCTGTGGACTAAAGTGGTAGTGTTGGTTCTGGCGCCTACTGTGGACTAAAGAGGTAGTGTCTCTGTTTGAAAGGAAGGAAAAAAGACATTAATTAATCTAAAAACCTGCCGTATGCGACTTCTTTCTAAAATGCTGGCATGAGCATCTGTTGGTCTGTATGTGTCAAACTTTATAAGCTGCTTTTTTTCGGTTGGAAAGTTATGCAAAAAAAAAAAAAATTTGATGATTGGAACGTCTAAAATAGGAGGCGGAGCCTGACCTTTAACCCTGTGACTTGCAGTGGATTCATCCCCTGTGTGTTGAGCTGCAGCCTGTGATGTGCTTGCATGAAGCAGCTACTGGTGCAGATTTCACAGCTAAAGAACCTAGGAGGGGTTGTGGGGGGTCTGTCTGTGGGGGTTCTGTCCGTGGGGTCTGTCTATGGTGGTCTGTCTGTGGTGGTCTGTCCGTGGGGTCTGTCTGTGGGGTCTGTCTGTGGGGTCTGTCTGTGGTGGTCTGTCTGTGGGGTCTGTCTGTGGGGGTCTGTCTGTGGTGGTCTGTCCGTGGGGGTCTGTCTGTGGGGGTCTGTCTGTGGGGGTCTGTCTGTGGGGGTCTGTCCGTGGGGTTCTGTCTGTGGGGTCTGTCTGTGGGGTCTGTCCGTGGGGGTCTGTCTGTGGGGTCTGTCTGTGGGGTCTGTCCGTGGGGGTCTGTCTGTGGGGGTCTGTCTGTGGTGGTCTGTCCGTGGGGTCTGTCCGTGGGGGTCTGTCTGTGGGGGTCTGTCCGTGGGGGTCTGTCCATGGGGGTCGTCTCCATGAGATGAAGTGAGCTCTTCTTACTCGGCAGTGACTCGGTCTCCAGTGTCGGCTCCATCGGGACGGAGGACGTGGGAGAGGGGATCCGTCATTGGTTGGGCGTTCCCAGAGGAGGGTCCCGCAGTGGGGGCTCCCCGTATGGCAGCAGTACCATCAGCAGCCAGGGGGGGCACCAGTCTGTCGCCGACACCACGAGCACCTACAGCTTCCGGTGAGCCCTAAACACTGATGTATTTCGTTTATTTATATTTTTTGATTGTAAATAATCTATTTCATATTTTTGATTCTCTAGTTTTTCAGTACTTTTTTTCTGTTACTATCTTCATTGTGGAAATTTACTTGAACTCAACAAAATTGTCAAATGTCAATATTTTTCACACTATACATCATTTTAACTTTATATTTATGATTCTTTACTTGCTTGTATGTGGAAATCTACTCTGCAAAATATAAAATAATCACTTGTCGACTCTTCTTCTTCTGCAGCTCTTGCGTGGATCCCGATGCCGAGCGCTCCGAGGCCGGGGGGCCGAGTCCTAGAGGTCCTGGTCGGGCCCCGTCCTCCTCCGCTCTGTCCGAGCTGCTGGACGGACTCCGTAAGCGCAGAGCCGGCGGCGATGCGGGCGAAGGCGGCGCCGGCAGCGCCATCTCCCTGCCGGTCTACCAGACGACCGCGGCCTCGACCCTCAGGCGGCGCGCCTCGGCTCTCAGCCCCGCCGACCTCCAGGAGCCGCGGCCCGGCATCCTCAAACCGCCGTCCCCGCTCTTGACCCGCGCCGCCAGTGCTCGCTCCGTCGGCGACGCCCAGACGTCCGCGGCCAAGCTGCCTCGCTTCAACTCGAGCGACTCCCTGGCGTCGCTGCCCTCGCTGCCGCGCCTCTCCTCCCTGGGGTCGCCGCTCACCGCTCGCCACCGCCCCCCATCCCTGTGCATCCCGGAGGAGGACACGGACGAACGCCTGCGCTCCCGTGCGACCCCCGTGCAGTGCTCCCCGCAGGTGCTGAGGCGGTGCATGCTGGCAGAGGACGGGGGCGAAGGCTCTCTGGGGTCAGAACCCATGGTCTTCCAAAACCGGCGCCTGGTTGAGGACCGGGACGACGCTGCCTCCGACATCCTGCCCGCCATCCGAAGGGCTCGGTCCACCAGCAGCCTGGCCGGATCGGTGCGAGGCGGCCGCAGGGCGCTCAGCGTCCACTTCGGGGAGCTGCCTCCGTCGACCCGCGGCGGCAGGAAGAGCTCTGAGACCGAGTCGTCCAGCTCAGGGGGTTCTGGGGGAAGTTCCCAGGGAAGCGGGTCCAGGCGCAGGGTGGAGAGGCCGCAGGGGGAAAGACTGGAGGCCGAGGGAAGCGAGGGCGGAGACGTGGCTTCAGTCATGAAGAGGTACCTGAAGAAGGAGACCGACTGAGGTGAGTGCACTCTGAGAAATAAAAGGTGGTACCTAGAACCATCTAGGGTTCTTCTGCGTGTCGCCGTTGGAGAATCCCCATTGCTGCTCCTGGTAAAAACATTTTTATATAGGTTACACCTGGAACCCTTTCAGATAGTTTTTTAGTTAGAACCCACCATCTGTAAAAGGTTCCACTCAAGACCCCCCAATGAGAGGGTCTACAGAGAAGCCTTCTGTGGTTCTGTCCAGAACCTTTCCACCTTCTAAGGGTGCTACCAAGAACCCTCCATGTATTCCAAGGGTTTCATCTAGAACCCAACCAGGGTTCCTCAATCATGCTTCACAGTGATCCTTTTTGGGTAAGTGGTCTGGGAGGATCTTTTTACACCCATGCATTCAACAATCCTCTAAGAACTCTTTCTTTAAAACAAAAAAATCTTAATGAAACCCTTAGTCCTATGAAGAACCATTTAAAACCCCTTTCTTAAAAAAAAAAAAAAGTTCTCAATGGAACACAGTCTTACAAACAACCCTTGAACCAGCCTTTCTTTGAGGGTTCTGCAGAAGCGAATGGCCGGACCTCTACATTCTACATATATTATTATAAATTCAACACATGGTGGCTTTAGTTTAGTTTTTCTTGCTTCAGATCAGAGCTCAATTCCCCAAAAGAATCCATCTTAAAAACTAAAATAGATTATTTCTTTCTTCAAAAAGCATCCAAACACAAGATGCAATACTTCTCGCCACCATGAGGCATTTTTGGAAAATATCTCAACAACCGTCGGATGGATTTCCATGACATTTGGTTCATGTTCTGATGACTCAGAATCATCAACATGTTTATACTTTGGTTTATGACCAACTACCTGCAGCAATACTGGTTTTCCCAGCAGCCTCTGCTGTTTTGTGTGTGTTTAGTGCCTATTAGCAGATGTTGAATGCGATTGAAACAACTGAAACTACAAGAAGCCGTCGTTAATTATGTTTTATGGTTATGAAGGTTGTAAAACATCCGTTTCTCCCAAATGAGAAGTTGTGTTCTCTGCTGAGACGTCTGAGTCCCAGTCACCCTCAGTAGTGGTCCTGAGGTGTTTGATGGGGACCGGCACAGACCTGCAGACCTGAACACACAGGCCCAGACCTGTGTTCAGGTCCAGACCTGAACAGGCTGTCTGGCTGCATGCACCTTCTTCCCAGCATCCTCTTTGTTCTGACCCCTTGTCTTTGCTCTTCACAGGCTGAAGGCTTCAGGCGCTGCAAAGAAACACTGACAAGTCAAAACTGAGCTTTTCATTTTGACTAGTTAAGCCTAAAAAATACATTTGTACTCAATCGACTGTATTTTCACATGAGCATTGTTTGTATGAATAAAACAACTAAACCAGCTTTGCTGCTTTGTGAATTTATTCCACGTATCCTCGAACAACGTTTTGTGCAACAATCTATGAAAAGTTACTTCTAAATTTTCGTGTTTTTTTTCTACAAAAGTCAGCAAAATGTGTCGACTCTTTGCACGTTACAGGAATAACAGGTTTTTCAAAATAAACTTCCGTCTTTCCAGGAAACAACTCAGTTAGGTTTAATAAAAGATCGTTAAATACTTACTTAGGTTTAATATATAGTATAGTTTAGTATAATACTCAGACATCAGATTTTATATACATTTCTTTAGACTTTTATTTCCTTTAAGGTTATTGTTCCCCTGAATGAATTATCTTACTTCAGGAAGTATTCAGTACATCATTGATCGATAATTTGTATATTTTGCCATTAATACTTCTGTACTTTTGAATGCAATACTTTAATTTGTAAGAGAGTATTTATAAATGGTTGTATTAGTACTTCACTTAAGTAAATACTCTGAATACTCCTTACTGAAAGCAGAGAACTACTGTATCAAAGTATTCTAGTGGTTATTAGTCCCAAAGTACATTTACTCCTTAAGTCCAACTGTGAGGTACTTGTACTTTACTGAGGTATTTCTACTCACGCTATACTGAGCTGGATGAGGTGAGAGTAATCAGGAGCCACGCCTCTACACAGACAGGAGGCCGTGACACTTTGCTGTACTTCTACCTCATCTTGTATAATACAGGATTTCTACTTTTTTTTACTTTGTGTTATTGCTACTTTTCCTGAAATGATATGTCTCCTGCTGGCATTTTAATATTTCCTATTTAAATATCTGTATTTTTTAAAAATTTTTACACCTTTCTATCCAGAGAACCGAGCAGTGTTATTTTTCATCAACACTCTGGTTTACAGAACATTCACGCCTGAGCGCTGCTGGACAGACGACGGCTGGAACGCCTCCGTCAGCGACATGAAGCGACGTTTCCAGCTTTAATAAACATTAGCAGGTAGCAATAATAATAATAATGAAGGCTTGGAAAGTCGTCGTGCATGAACCTCGTGTGCCGGGTCGAGCTGCATGATTTCACCTCGATGACGTTAAAGTGTGAAGGTGAGGTCGACCTGGCGGAGTTTCCTCGGCTGTGATTCGTGTTCTTTATCCCCGTCTGCTGCGCCGCGGGAGCCGAGCCAGAGTTCAGCCGGAGGAAACGTTTCTCTGCAAGCAGGAACCAGTGTGCAGCGGCAGAACCAGAACCAGTCTGCAGCGGCAGAACCAGAACCAGTCTGCAGCGGCAGAACCAGAACCAGTCTGCAGCGGCAGAACCAGAACCAGTCTGCAGCGGCAGAACCAGTCTGAACCATGATGATTTATATTATTGATCCGAAGCAAACGTGTGTTTGCTTTAATTAGAATCAAATTAGGAGAAGAAGAACCAACAGCTGTAATCTGCAGCAACTTTTAATAATGTGTCTCAGCTCCTCACCTTTCAGTTGAACTGAGACAGAAGATTCTGCAGAATATGAGAAAAACATCTTTAATTCCCTCCAATCTGACTGCTCTCTCTGCTCCAGTTAAAGGTCATGTGCTAACACTCGAAGCCGAACGAGTCAGAGGGTCAGAAGACGCCGTTAAAGTCATCCGTTTATTCTTTTGACATCTCCATCAGGACGTTATGAATCATTATGAAGCCATTAGAGACGTCCAACACCAACAGGAACTCACAGGAGAAGATTTATAAAGTGAACATTAAGCTCCAAAAACACTGGATCTTACACTACCCACAATGCAACCAGGAGCACGGTTTCATTGGACCCTCAGATCGTGGACTGACGTCATGAAGCCTCGAGTTCAGCGATTTCGCCGTCGCCACCTTTTATTTTATTGTTTGAAACCAATGAACAGGAAGTGACCATCACTTTTCTCTTTCTTCTCGTTTTCAAGCGGCCAAATCTCAGACATTACACTTTAAATGTTATTAAAACATCGGCTGCAGATTCATCACCGACCTTTTAAGGAACTGAGTATTGGCAAAGGAAACGCATCAGTAACTTTGTGTGTGTGTGTGTGTGTGTGTGTGTTCTGTATTCTTTGCCTGATGGTTCTGCAGATCTGAACAGCTGCACATTTGGTATGCCACGTCGGTGGGAGACCTTCCCTCCATGATCACGTCCTCTTCGCTGCGTTGTGCACAGATCCCGTGCACAGATCACATGCACAGATCACATGCACAGATCATGCACAGATCATGCACAGGTTCTCGCTGTTGTAATTGCGGTGTGAAAGCAAAGTACACACACTAAACACCACTAAAGTGCCTGACGGCTGCAGGCCGCTGCAGCCCAACGAGGCTGAGAGGAACTCCACTTAGTACATCTGCAGCGCCTCAGGGCGCCTCACACTGCAGCAGCAAGGGAGAGTGTGTGTGTGTGTGTCTGTGTGTGTGTGTCTCTGTGTGGGGGGATAAATGCATTGTGTTTTTGTGGAGCTACTATAAAAAGGCTTTGTTGGTTCATTCGTCGGCCTCCAAAGTCCCAGACAAGCCACTGATAAACAAACTGTGCTGCTCAGTGACCTAAAAGTTAGTCTCGCTGCAGCCTTTGTGGACTTGTGTGTGTGTGTGTGTGTGTGTGTGTGTGTGTGTGTGTGTGTGTTTTTCCTGCCTGTCAGAGATTATTCTGCTTAAAACCTTCTAAACCGCCTCAACTCTCTGTAACATAAAGTTCTGTAAACTGAACCATCAGCACTGCAAGTGGAGAGAGAAATGTCTTCAGTGCAGAATGACTCATCACCACAAGCATAACAAACATCAACACAATCATCACCACAACCATCAACCCAACCATCAACCCAACCATCAACACAACCATCAACACAACCATCACCACAACCATCAACACAACCATCAACCCAACCATCAACACAACCATCAACACAACCATCACCACAACCATCAACACAACCATCAACACAACCATCAACACAACCATCACCACAACCATCACCACAACCATCAACCCAACCATCAACACAACCATCAACACAACCATCAACACAACCATCACCACAACCATCAACCCAACCATCACCACAACCATCAACCCAACCATCAACACAACCATCAACACAACCATCAACACAACCATCACCACAACCATCACCACAACCATCAACACAACCATCAACACAACCATCAACACAACCATCACCACAACCATCACCACAACCATCACCACAACCATCAACACAACCATCAACACAACCATCAACACAACCATCACCACAACCATCACCACAACCATCAACACAACCATCACCACAACCATCACCACAACCATCTTCCCAACCATCAACCCAACCATCAACACAACCATCACCACAACCATCAACACAACCATCACCACAACCATCAACACAACCATCACCACAACCATCACCACAACCATCAACACAACCATCAACACAACCATCACCACAACCATCAACACAACCATCAACACAACCATCACCACAACCATCAACACAACCATCACCACAACCATCACCACAACCATCTTCCCAACCATCAACCCAACCATCAACACAACCATCACCACAACCATCAACACAACCATCACCACAACCATCAACCCAACCATCAACCCAACCATCAACACAACCATCACCACAACCATCAACACAACCATCACCACAACCATCAACAGAACTATCAACAGCTGTTTGCACATCTTCACTCTTCCACTTCTTTACCGTGCTCTAATGACTCTAACCCCTTTAATGATGGTTGTTGTTGTTGTTTTACTTGTTTGTTCGTCTTCTTAAAAACACCTTTTTGTCTTCCTGCGTGTCTCCGGGTCAGCGTGACCTCTGCTGCTCCGATGAGGCTCATCGCTGCTCAAACACACGACGTGAGAAGCCGAGGAGACGGGAGGGAAAGAGATGAAAAGAGATGGGGGGATTAGAGTGAGCGAGGAAGAGGATGGATGACACCGCGAGTGAGCTGGAGGAAGGGAGGAGGAGGAGGAGGAGGAGGAGGGAGAGCCTTCACAGAAATAACGATATCTCTGCTCCTTCAGAAGCCGTCTTCTCCTCGTGTTTGATTCTCTTATCAGACGGAGGAACAGCGGTGTTTTATGACAGGTGGGCGTCTCGGGATGAAGAGCAGAAATGACGCCAAGCGGACGACGTTCTGACGTTTAACAGGAAGAAGAAACCACCGAGATGGTTCTCTGCAGGGCGGATCACGAGGCCACAGGGCCACGGGGCCCCTGGGCCCATGGGATCCGCCCTGCAGAGAGGCCCCCAGCACCGAAAGAGACACACTTAAGTTCAGACTCTTTACTGCTGTTTGTGTCTATTTGTAGCTGTTAAACACCTCTGTGGACATTTTGTGTCTTTGTGGCCATGTAGTGCTTCTTTGTGGTTGTTTTGTGTCTCTTTGTGGTTGTATAGTGTCTCTTTGTGGTTGTTTTGTGTCTCTTTGTGGTTGTATAGTGTCTCTTTGTGGTTGTTTTGTGCCTCTTCGTGGTTGTATAGTGTCTCTTCGTGGTTGTATAGTGTCTCTTCGTGGTTGTATAGTGTCTCTTTGTGGTTGTCTTGGGCCCAGGAGAACCAGAACCAGGACTAAGAGGCAGACTGTCAGACCTGCTGCAGTAGAATGAGAGGTTTTCTAAAGGGACCCTGGTGCTCAGAGACACTACCTCTTTTAGTCCACAGGGGGCGCCATAACTAACGCGTGAAAGTTCCTCGTAGTAGCTTTAACTTTAACCTCTTTCTTTAAAACCTTCCCCAGTGGCCCAAAAGCTGGGGTCATAATTCTTCATCAGGAGGTCTTCCTCACTTTCCAAGTCCTCACACTCCCATGAATCCATACCAGAGCCTCTGATGTGACAAAAAAACTGCAAAGCCTCACAAGAGCATATAAGTCCATTTTACCATCACTATTAACATAAACCATAAATATTACTTAAGAGAGCTCACCAAGTTATGAAAATATAAATGTCATATCCCTAGCTTGATGCTACACGTGATTAGCTCACCTTTCTGGAAAGCTTACGACCTACAGAATCCACCAATACAATCAAATCCCTTGTGAGACAAAACCTCAAGATATCAACCACATTGCAGACAAAACACTGAAATATGACTTACTTATGGATAAACAATACCTGGTATGTATTGTACTTACTTATGGATAAACAATACCTGGTATGTATTGTACTTACTTATGGATAAACAATACCTGGTATGTATTGTACTCACTTATGGATAAACAATACCTGGTATGTATTGTACTTACCTATGGATAATCAATACCTGCTTGGTATGTTTTGGTGCATCTGCTTGAGCAGAGCCCCTCTGTTGTGGAACCAGAGGCGTTCAAGGTCCAGGAAGAAAGTTAGGGCATTTTTGCTTTCAGCGGACCTAAAACTACGGTTCACGAAATCTGCACTAAATTAATAAAAAAAAAGTTTTAACTTCACTTAATCAAAGTCAATCTTTACAGAGATACTGTTAACACATAGTGATATTGTATAGTAGAAAAAAAGCGATTATTTGCATAATTAAAAAGAGTTTTTTCTTTTTCTTTCCTGTGTTCTATCATCAACCAATAAACTGCTATATGGACCTCTTAACTATTCTCACAAGTGTTTCATGTATATTATGCCTTCTGAAGTGATTGAAGTAGCCCTCGTGGTGGAGCAGATATTCTGTATTGACTATGGGATAACTGGGGTAACAGCTCTGAGCTCAGCAGGTTTAGAGTCCACAACACCTGAGCGTTGCTTTAACCCTCAGGTGAGGACTCACTGAACATGGAGGTGTTTTATAACAGTTTATCTCAGACAACAGACAGACAGAGAGAGAGAGAGAGACAGAGAGACAGAGAGAGAGAGAGAGAGAGAGACAACAGAGAGAGAGACAGAGAGAGAGACAACAGACAACACAGACAGACAGACAGAGAGAGAGACAGAGAGAGAGACAGAGAGAGAGACAACAGACAACACAGACAGACAGTGTTCTTCTCTGTCTGTCTGTTGATCTTTTTTACAAAGTGATATCACTAAATCATTAATAATCTTTTGTCATGAATTATAGATGCTGAGAGTTTGGAGGATATATGTTGTTATGGTTTTTCTTTACCTTTAGTAATTTTACTCAAACAGAGTATTTTTATTTCATGGTATTATTATGTTGTAGAAATACTTTTACTGCAACAGATTATTTCCAAGGTGTAATATTAGTACTTTAACTGTAACAGAGTATTTCTACAGTGTAATATTAGTACTTTAACTGTAACAGAGTATTTATACAGTGTAATATTAGTACTTTAACTGTAACAGAGTATTTATACAGTGTAATATTAGTACTTTAACTAATCAAACAGATTAAACAGTAAAATCCTGCTTTTACATGAATACATGAGTCACAATACTCCAATATAAATACATTTATCTGATGATACTTGTATATGCTAATGAAGTACCACCACCACTAATAATATGATAATTACACTCACTCACTCACTCACAAACTCACTCACTCACTCACTCACTCACTCACAAACTCACTCACTCACTCACCGCCTGGAGGCGTCGATACGACCCGGATGTTTGGTTCCTGCAGCGCTGCGGCTCATTGAGGGAAACGGCTACTTACAGGATTAGAGACACACACACACACACACACACACACACACACACACACACACACACACACACACACACACACACACACACACACACACACACACACCAAAGCTGCACTATGGGACAATGTTATCTCTCTCTCTCCCTTATGTAAGTGTGTCCTGATCTTTACTGCAACCCATAACAGTCACCCTGACACACACACACACACACACACACACACATATATATATATATATATATATATATATATATATATATATATATATATATATATATATATATATATATATATATGTATATATATATATATATATATATATATATATATATATATATATATATATATATATATATAGAGAGAGAGAGAGAGAGAGAGAGAGAGAGAGAGAGAGGGAGAGAGAGAGAGAGAGAGAGAGAGAGAGAGAGAGAGGCACGTGTGTGTGTGTGCATATCTCTCTCTCTCTCTCTATCTGTGCAAAAGTTTCATTACCATTGAGGTCAGATCTGTGTATTTGGAGGGGGGAGGGAGAGAGAGAGGGTGGGGGAGAGAGAGAGAGAGGGGGGAGAGAGAGAGAGGATGGGAGGGAGAGAGAGAGAGAGAGGGGGAAGGAGAGAGAGACGGAGGAAGAGAGAGAGAGAGAGAGAGAGAGAGAGAGAGAGAGAGTCCGCGGAGGAGGCAGCTCAGTCGGGAGGATGCTGCGCTGACACGCGGACCGTCGGCTCTCTCTCTCTCTCTCTTTCTCTCTTCCCTCCCTCTCTCTCTGTCTCCCTCGCGACGTGACACCGCCCCCCTCGTCCCCCCCATCCGCCTTACAGCTCCCCCCTTCCCCCCCCCCCCTCCCCCTCCCCCCCCCCCCCCCCCACACCACCAGCGCCCCACCAGCAGACCGGAGCGCTTGTTTCGCTCCCCTCTCACTCCTCCGCTCCTCCTCACCGGCTCTTCTTCCTCTCCTCCCGGTTCCGGTCGCCATGCCGCGGGCCGCCCGCTCGGTCCGGTACCGCCTGCGCGTCACCGTGTGCGCGGTGCTGTGGGTCGGGCTGCTGTGGAGCCGCGTCTCCGCACGAGGTAGGCTCTTCATATTCAATATTTAATAAAAACACTGCATGTTGTTTCTCTGCTGCTCCTGGCTTCTGTCCAGCAGCTTGAGTTATTTATATTTATTTAAACGCTGCGAAAGAAACTCGTCTATGTGGGCATCCCTGTGTTGTTGAGAAAGAGAGAGAGAGAGAGAGAGAGAGAGGGAGAGAGAGAGAGAGAGAGAGAGAGAGAGAGAGAGAGAGAGAGAGAGAGAGAGAGAGAGAGAGAGAGAGACTGAAGCAGACCCTCTTTTGAAGTCTCTAAATAAAAACGCTATTTGCTTTTGGCAACAACAATCCAGACTGCACGAGCATCCTGTGGACCCACTGAGAGAGAGGGAGGGAGGGAGGGAGGGAGAGGGAGGGAGAGGGAGAGGGAGAGGGAGAGGGAGAGGGAGAGGGAGACTCTGCAGTGGGAGAGGGGGCATCACAGTGAGGAGAAGGAAAGTTGATGTTTGGTACCCTGATGGAGGAGGCATGACTCCTCATAGATCTCTCCTCCTCTCTACTCATCTCTCCTCCTCTCTCCTCATCTCTCCTCATCTCTCCTTCATCTCTCCTCATCTCTCCTCCTCTCTCCTCATCTCTCCTCCTCTCTCCTCATAGATCTCTACTCATCTCTCCTCCTCTCTCCTCCTCTCTCCTCATCTCTCCTCCTCTCTCCTCATAGATCTCTCCTCATCTCTCCTCCATCTCTTCTCCTCATCTCTCCTCCTCTCCTCCATCTCTCCTCATCTCTCCTCCATCTCTCCTCCTCTCTCCTCATCTCTCCTCCTCTCTCCTCATAGATCTCTCCTCATCTCTCCTCCATCTCTTCTCCTCATCTCTCCTCCTCTCCTCCATCTCTCCTCATCTCTTCTCCATCTCTCCTCATCTCTCCTCATCTCCTCCATCTCTCCTCATCTCTCCTCCTCTCCTCATCTCTCCTCATCTCTTCTCCATCTCTCCTCATCTCTCCTCCATCTCTCCTCATCTCTCCTCATCTCTCCTCCATCTCTCCTCATCTCTCCTCCTCTCCTCCATCTCTCCTCATCTCTCCTCCTCTCCTCCATCTCTCCTCATCTCTCCTCATCTCTCCTCATCTCTCCTCCTCTCCTCCATCTCTCCTCATCTCTTCTCCATCTCTCCTCATCTCTCCTCCTCTCCTCCATCTCTCCTCATCTCTTCTCCATCTCTCCTCATCTCTCCTCCTCTCCTCCATCTCTCCTCACCTCTTCTCCATCTCTCCTCATCTCTCCTCCTCTCCTCCATCTCTCCTCATCTCTCCTCATCTCTCCTCCTCTCCTCCATCTCTCCTCATCTCTTCTCCATCTCTCCTCATCTCTCCTCCTCTCCTCCATCTCTCCTCATCTCTCCTCATCTCTCCTCCTCTCCTCCATCTCTCCTCATCTCTCCTCATCTCTCCTCCTCTCCTCCATCTCTCCTCACCTCTTCTCCATCTCTCCTCATCTCTCCTCCTCTCCTCCATCTCTCCTCATCTCTCCTCATCTCTCCTCCATCTCTCCTCATCTCTCCTCCTCTCCTCCATCTCTCCTCATCTCTCCTCCTCTCCTCCATCTCTCCTCATCTCTTCTCCATCTCTCTTCATCTCTCCTCCTCTTCTCCATCTCTCCTCATCTCTCCTCCTCTCCTCCTCTCTCCTCCATCTCTCCTCATCTCTCCTCCTCTCTCCCCTCTCTTTTCCTCCTCTCTCCTCTCTCCTTCATCTCTCCTCATCTCTCCTCCTCTCTTCTCCATCTCTCCTTCTCCTCTCTCCTCATCTCTCCTCATAGATCTCTCCTCATATCTCCTCCTCTCTCCTCCTCTCTCCTCCATCTCTCCTTCTCCTCTCTCCTCATCTTTCCTCATAGATCTCTCCTCATCTCTCCTCCTCTCTACTCTCTCCTCATCTCTCCTCATAGATCTCTCCTCATCTCTCCTCCTCTCTCCTTCATCTCTCCTTCTCCTCCTCATCTTTCCTCATAGATCTCTCCTCATCTCTCCTCCTCTCTACTCTCTCCTCCATCTCTCCTCTCTCCTCATCTCTCCTCCTCTCTACTCTCTCCTCATCCCTCCTCATAGATCTCTCCTCATATCTCCTCCTCTCTCCTCCTCTCTCCTCCATCTCTCCTCTCTCCTCATCTCGTTGTGTTCTGTTTTAAAAGCCGTTTCCTAAACCGTCGGCTGCTTCCTGTTTGTCTGGTTCCACTTCCTGTCAGCTCCTCATTGATGGCTCTTCTGCTGGTTAATAACTTCTTTATTAATGCTGCAGAGATCTGTCATAATGTTGTTGGTTGCCAGGTTGGAAATCCTCCTGATTAGAAAGATGACGTAACCAAAGAATACTTTCATACGTGTTATGCTTTATACTTTTAAAACACCTGTTGAATCACAGACTTCTATACAACCACCTGCGGTCCAATTACAAAGTGTCTGAAAGCTGCATTCTCTCTACTGTGTGTGTGTGTGTGTGTGTGTGTGTGTGTGTGTGTGTGTGTGTGTGTGTGTGTGTCTAGTTTCAAGTCTTCTTCAATACAACATGATGTTCATTTAGTAAATTATGGTCATTTAGAGTCAAACAGACCAAAAAGCAGGGGACGCTTTAGGGCGGGGCTACAGGGTGATTGACAGGTCTCTACGTCACTCCTCCTCAGTCCATATATGGTAACTTCCTGTTTATTGGTTGCAAAAAGATAATCTGCCAGAGACTCAAACGATTCTTTGCCAATTTATTTGAGCTTTTGTTCCAGAAGATTTCATCACTTTCACTCTTTGATTTTATTTTGAAAATCCAAAGTGACAGTTGGCCTCACAGAGCCGGTGACTGTCTGAGGACTCGCTCTCTGTGTTTCAATAATGTATCATCACACACACACACACACACACACACACACACACACACACACACACACACACACACACACACACACACACACACACACACACACACACACACATACACACACTCTTGTTCATATGAATTCATCCATCATTTCCCAGCATGCTTCAGTCTTCTTGTTAATCCTTGTCCTGCCGTCTCTCCTCACGCACATGTGCACAAATGTTCGATTTGCAAATACAGCAACACACACACACACACACACACACACACACACACACACACACACACACACACACACACACACACACACACACACACACACACACAGCATCATGCTCTGCATCACTGGTTTCATCTCACCGTCGGTGTCTGTGGTTAATGAGATCACCCAGCAGAGATGTAATGTCACCGAGCCGGCTTGTAGGTGTGTGTGTTTTTGTGCTAAAGTGCGTGTGTGTGTGTGTGTGTGTGTGTGTGTGTGTGTGTGTGTGTGTGTGTGTGTGTGTTGCTGTATTTGCAAATCGAACATTTGTGCACATGTGCGTGAGGAGAGACAGCAAAAAAGAAACCGGTTTGAATTCAACATGGCGTCTCTCATCGACTCTTCGTCGTCTCTTCATCGTCTCTTCATCGTCAATTTGTCGACTCTTCGTAGACTCTTCATCGTCATCTCTTCATCGACATCTCTTCATCGTCATCTCTTCATCGTCTCTTCATCGTCTCTTCATTGACTCTTCATCGTCTCTTCATCGTCTCTTCATTGAATCTTCATTGTCTCTTCATCGTCTCTTCATCGTCTCTTCATTGAATCTTCATCGTCTGTTCATCGTCTCTTCATCGTCTCTTCATTGACTCTTCATCGTCTCTTCATCGTCAATTTGTCGACTCTTCGTAGACTCTTCATCGTCATCTCTTCATCGACATCTCTTCATCGTCATCTCTTCATCGTCTCTTCATCGTCTCTTCATTGACTCTTCATCGTCTCTTCATCGTCTCTTCATTGAATCTTCATTGTCTCTTCATCGTCTCTTCATCGTCTCTTCATTGAATCTTCATCGTCTGTTCATCGTCTCTTCATCGTCTCTTCATTGACTCTTCATCGTCTCTTCATCGTCTCTTCATCGTCTCTTCATCGTCTCTTCATTGTCTCTTCATCGTCTGTTCATCATCTCTTCATCATCTCTTCATCGTCTCTTCATCGTCTCTTCATTGTCTCTTCATCGTCTGTTCATCGTCTCTTCATCGTCTCTTCATCGTCTCTTCATTGACTCTTCATCGTCTCTTCATCGTCTCTTCATTAAATCTTCATCGTCTCTTCATCGTCTCTTCATCGTCTCTTCATCATCTCTTCATCGTCTCTTCATCGTCTCTTCATCGTCTCTTCATCGTCTCTTCATTGAATCTTCATCGTCTCTTCATCGTCTCTTCATCGTCTCTTCATCATCTCTTCATCGTCTCTTCATCGTCTCTTCATTGTCTCTTCATCGTCTGTTCATCATCTCTTCATCGTCTCTTCATTGACGCTTCGACTCTTCATCGTCTCTTCATCGTCTCTTCATCGTCTCTTCATTGTCTCTTCATCGTCTGTTCATCATCTCTTCATCGTCTCTTCATTGACGCTTCGACTCTTCATCGTCTCTTCATCGTCTCTTCATTGAATCTTCATCGTCTGTTCATCGTCTGTTCATCGACTCTTCATCTACTCTTCATTGAATCTTCATCGTCTCTTCATCGTCTGTTCATCGACTCTTCATCTACTCTTCATTGAATCTTCATCGTCTCTTCATCGTCTGTTCATCGACTCTTCATCTACTCTTCATTGACGCTTCAACTCTTCATCGTCTCTTCATCGTCTGTTCATCATCTCTTCATCGTCTCTTCATTGACGCTTCGACTCTTCATCGTCTCTTCATCGTCTCTTCATTGAATCTTCATCGTCTGTTCATCGTCTGTTCATCGACTCTTCATCTACTCTTCATTGAATCTTCATCGTCTGTTCATCGACTCTTCATCTACTCTTCATTGACGCTTCAACTCTTCATCGTCTCTTCATCAACCTGCTTTGTTGTGGCAAGTTTGTTGTGAATGCACGTCGGCTCAATTTAAAAGATACAGAGATCCTCTTTAATCCTGTAATTCGGCCGTCTGCTCTCATCAGCATCTCCGGCTTCCTCCTCCTCCCTCTCCTCCTCGTCTTCCTCCTCCTCTGAGTGAGAGGAGAGAGAAATGGAGGCGAGGAGGAGATTGTTTCTCACGGCTGAGTTACTTTGTTCTTATTATACAACCAGATCCTCGGGCGGCAACTTTTTTTCTTTTCTTTTTTTTTTTGGGGAGAATAAGCATCTAAGAGAGAAAGAGGGGAAGTAAAGCCGAGAGGAAAGAACACGGAGAGAAAGAAGAGAAGTGAAGTACTCGCTATGCAGAGAGGTGTTATATTATTGAATTATAATTAGTGATGCATTCTGCCTGGTCCTGAACCAGTATCACTTTAGTCCTGGTCCTCTATAGACCTCAGTGTAGTCCTGGTCCTCTATAGACCTCAGTGTAGTCCTGGTCCTCTATAGACCTCAGTGTAGTCCTGGTCCTCTATAGTCCTCAGTGTAGTCCTGGTCCTCTATAGTCCTCAGTGTAGTCCTGGTCCTCTATAGTCTTCAGCGTAGTCCTGGTCCTCTATAGACCTCTAGATGGTTCTATAGAGTTATTCTGTCAGACCTGCTGCAGTAACATGAGAGGTTTTCTAAATGGATCCTGGTGCTCGGAGACACTACCTCTTTACTCCACAGGGGGCGCCAGAACCACCACCACATGAAAGTCCCTCGTAGAACTTAAAGATGCAGACGTCTGATGATTCATCCGGTTAAAACATGGCGTTAAAAACCACCAAGTTCTAAAAGGTTTGTCTTAAAACTGGATGTATGACCAGGCGACCAAATGAAACGCACCTTTACCTTTTGATTAAAATAACAACTCAACATTATTCTACCCTTAAAGCACCGTGTATCTGGAGTGAGAGACTGTATTAGTTCACATCCCTTTGGAACACATCGTTCACTTCACCTGTGAATGATATTTGACTGGAAGTCGCAGCGAAGAGGTGCTAATGCGCCGACAGCAGGCGGGAAATCAGACAGGAAGTTGGAGGTGACCTTGTTTCAATCAGCGGCGCCGTCGGCACAGGTGGGCTCAGAGGGGCTTAACCTCTCAGGGAGCGCTCCCCGGTACACACCATGATGAGCATGACGCACTGCGCTAATGAAACGCTCCTTCAATGAAGCGCTCCTTTAATGAAACGCTGCTG
>NC_136607.1:21110099-21167599 GCF_910589615.1 Taurulus bubalis
TTACCATCTTCATCACCTATACGTCCTGTCTTCATCACCTATAGTTACCATCTTCATCACCTATACGTCCTGTCTTCATCACCTATAGTTACCATCTTCATCACCTATAGTTACCATCTTCATCACCTATACGTCCTGTCTTCATCACCTATAGTTACCATCTTCATCACCTATACATCCCATCTTCATCACCTATACATCCCATTTTCATCACCTATATGTCCCATCTTCATCACCTATACATCCCATCTTCATCACCTATACATCTCATCTTCATCACCTATAGTTACCATCTTCATCACCTATATGTCCCACCTTCATCACCTATACGTCCCGTCTTCATCAAATGCATCCCATCATAAACAGCGGGGTACTTTCCTCCTGCCTTCATCTCGTCATTGTGTCACCATCAGATGCACACATGGCTAGTAATGATATATATTCTTTAAACTTGGTAGAACATTCTATGGTTTGAGACTCAGCAGTTATGGATCATGACATTGAACATAGTGAAGTATAAAAAGTACTAATATAAATGCATGTTAGATGTTGACACCGTGTGGATCTCCTAACAGTCGTAATCATTCCTCTCTCTGCCTTCCAGCCTCATGAAGGGGTGGAAGGCATCTCCTCAGATGGATCAGCTCATTGATCGACGTGGAGGTCGGAGCCTTAAAGTCAGATATATGTTCATATATATTTGTAGCGGCCTTCGCTCTCACATCCTATATAAAGACCGTAATGGACATCTGGGACCCTCTCTGCTCTCAGAGCCATAAACTATTCTCTACTGCAAAGGCTTCAGCGGCACACTCACGTTTTTATATCTGAATCACGACAGCAGAAATACATCTTTCATTCACAAGATCAATATAAAAGAACAAGATGTGTTATTGTTAAATATTGAATGATGTCATCGAAGCTGCTACATATCTGAGTTCAAACTTCACGGTCGGTTGTTTCTTTATGACTTTTATTTTCTCTTCTGCATCATAATTTATTACTGAACGTTCTCCATGATGACATTTGGGTCACCGCCGCCTGGAGGTTCACGCTAAAAGCATTCCTCTCTTCTTCTTCCTCTTCTTCCTCTCTTCTTCTTCCTCTTCTTCTTCCTCTTCTTCCTCTCTTCTTCTTCCTCTTCTTCCTCTCTTGTTGTTGTTGTTCTTCGTTCTCTTCTACTCTTCTACCTTCTCCTTCTTCTTCATCTTGTTGTTGTTGTTGTTCTTTCTCTTCTTCCTCTTCTTCTTCTTGTTGTTTTTCTTCCTCCCCGCCGCCCCGCGCTCTGCCGAGGAGATACAGACACCTTCTCTTTTATTCATGGGATAAGAGCACGGCGCTCCACATACCTGTGACACACACACACACACACACACACACACACACACACACACACACACACACACACACACACACACACAGTGTCTGTGATTTAACTTTGATCTCATCGACCTTGTGGAAGTTAATTATTGGCTTTATGGACGTTTGATAGTCGTGAGATTAATAGCTTTTCTGCAGATATTCTCATTTTTCAAACACAGTGATAATGAAATTACATTTTTTTTAAAGATGGAAATCTCACATATATTAGATCATTTCAGACTCTTTTCTTTACTTGATACGACCACTTTTAGACGCTTTTAGACGACCAGCACAGTTGATTGAGACATGTGGATTCATATGTAGATATTGCTTCATAGATATATCACAGTTAACATTTCCCTACGTTTACTTTATTGTAATGTATTTTACTCTTGTTTATGACAACACTTCAAGGTACATTTAAAATGTAAGAAACACAGGAATATTCTCTTTCCTTCTGCCAGTCCGTTTTTCACTACAGGTTGACGTCCTGTCTGCTGCTCTCAGCTTCAAGCCCATTGGTTCCTATTGGAGACGTAAATTGTTAAAACACAAATGTGTAGTTTCATCCGTTATATAATTTTAACAAAGCAGCTGCTAGTTTTGAATCAAGCAAAGAGTTTGTTGGGGACTATTTAAAGAGGCGGATGCTCATAGGTGTGTTTTTAATGGATCTCTCAGAGGAAGACGAGGCATCAGGGGATGCAAACACAACACTTCAATAGTTTGGTGTTTTGGTGAAGACGTATAGATGATAAGAAGTAAGAGGCAGGGAAAGTTTATTTGTATCACAACCACAAGGTGATTCAAAGTGCTTCACATGAAACCATTAAAAACATCACAACATAATGCACAAGAAAAGAAGATTCAAAATGACTTATTTAAACATTAAAAACAGGCGACTGGGTCTAAAACCTTCTATTTCTGCAGCATTTCCTGCGCTGAACTTTATCTTTTTGACGACCTCACGATGTCTCTGTGTTTCTAATCTCAGCCGTTACTTCAGAGCGTATGAAGTTATTATAACGGAGAGAAATGAGGGTCAAAACTAGGTAAAGAAGCTGGAATGATCCTCTCAGCAATCACCACACAAACCTCTGGAGTCTCTTGCGTAAGAGTCCGGCTGTGCTGCCGGCGGAAGATGTCAACACGCCGTGTGTTTACTGCATGGATTATTGATCACAAGCAGATGTTTTGATTCTCAATGATGAAAAGAACAGAAAGTGAAATAATCAGTGACGATGTAAAAAACAGTTTGGAGTTAAAACGTGGAAATAAAGTCAACGCTTTAACGTTGTCTTTTGTTTGATAAAACCCAACATGTGAAGGGATGATAGTCGTGTGAGGACCGAGTCCGTGGAGAGACGGAGATGTCTGTTTCCTCTGGCGTCACTTTCTTCCATCACTCTTCCTCCTCCTCGTCTTCCTCCCTCCCGTCAGCCCTTCCCTCTGCTAACTGGAGGCAGGCAGGAGTGTGAGGAGAGTTTCAATGACTTGCGCTCACGCTGCCACGTGCACGCTCCTACAGACACGTGCACGCTCATACAGACACGTGCACGCTCCTATAGACACGTTCACGCTCCTACAGACACGTGCACGTCGGCACACACACACACACACACACACACACTCTGGTGTGCATCGCTGCTGCAGACTTGTCAGGAAGTGTATTCACTCTAATCCTAACCTTTCCCGCCGCTCACTCTGACATTTCCTCTTAATCCCGTTCTAATCTCGGCCCCAGAAACCATCATCTTACTGAAAGAAATTTAAAAATCATTCTGGCTCGGGAATATTTTCCTTCCTTCCTTCTTTTTGAGGACATTTAATCCTCGTGAGGATTAAATGTTTCCACACAAGAAGACGTGACGAGGCCCAAAGCCGGCAAAGAGACGCAGCTCTTCAAATCCTCTCTGCTCCTCTTGTGTCTTCTTCTTCTTCTTCTTCTTCTTCTTCTTCTCCTTCTTCTTCTTCTTCTTCTTCTTCTTCTTCTTCTTCTTCTTCTTCTTCTTCTTCTTCTTCTTCTTCTTCTTCTTCTTCTTCTTCTTCTTCTTCCACGCCTTCACACTTGAACACAGACGTCTCTTTGTCTCTTTGTCTCTCTGTCTTTTTGTCTCTCTGTCTCTTTGTCTCTTTGTCTCTCTGTCTTTTTGTCTCTCTGTATCTTTGTCTTTTTGTCTCTCTGTATCTTTGTCTTTTTGTCTCTCTGTATCTTTGTCTCTTTGTCTCTTTGTCTTTTTGTCTCTCTGTATCTTTGTCTCTTTGTCTCTTTGTCTTTTTGTCTCTCTGTATCTTTGTCTTTTTGTCTCTCTGTATCTTTGTCTCTTTGTCTCTTTGTCTTTTTGTCTCTCTGTATCTTTGTCTCTCTGTCTCTCTGTCTCTTTGTTTCTTTGTCTCTCTGTCTCTTTGTCTCTTTGTTTCTCTGTCTCTCTGTCTCTTTGTTTCTTTGTCTCTTTGTTTCTTTGTCTCTTTGTTTCTTTGTCTCTCTGTCTCTTTGTTTCTTTGTCTCTCTGTCTCTTTGTCTCTCTGTCTCTTTGTCTCTTTGTTTCTTTGTCTCTCTGTCTCTTTGTTTCTCTGTCTCTCTGTCTCTTTGTTTCTTTGTCTCTCTGTCTCTTTGTCTCTTTGTTTCTTTGTCTCTCTGTCTCTTTGTTTCTTTGTCTCTCTGTCTCTTTGTCTCTCTGTCTCTTTGTCTCTTTGTTTCTTTGTCTCTCTGTCTCTTTGTCTCTTTGTTTCTTTGTCTCTCTGTCTCTTTGTTTCTCTGTCTCTCTGTCTCTTTGTTTCTTTGTCTCTTTGTTTCTTTGTCTCTTTGTCTCTTTGTCTCTCTGTCTCTTTGTCTCTTTGTTTCTTTGTCTCTCTGTCTCTCTGTATCTTTGTCTCTTTGTCTCTCTGTCTCTCTGTCTCTTTGTTTCTTTGTCTCTTTGTCTCTCTGTCTCTTTGTCTCTTTGTCTCTCTGTCTCTCTGTCTCTTTGTCTCTTTGTCTCTCTGTATCTTTGTCTCTTTGTCTCTTTGTCTCTCTGTCTCTTTGTTTCTTTGTCTCTCTGTCTCTTTGTTTCTTTGTCTCTTTGTCTCTTTGTTTCTTTGTCTCTCTGTCTCTTTGTCACTCAGCACAGCTTGAGACTCACATCATGGCAGAGAGGAGACAAAGATGCGTTTGTCTTTTACTTAATGAGATTTTGAAAGCATGATTTTACTAGTAACAGAGTATTTCTACTTTCCCAAATTCACACATTTTTTATTACTTTTTTTCTTCCCCAATCCAACGGGGAAGCCGTTTATACGGATGAGCAACAGGATTTATCGCTCATTATTCAAACGTGTCGCCGGAGGGAGAAAACACAGACAACTAGAAGAATGCACACAACATTATGAGAAAGGAATGATGAACAAATGTAGAGGCGGAATGAAAGTAAAGTTGACGTGCGATCGATCGGGAGGACGAGACGGAAGCTGCTGCTCACGGTGGGGAGGAAGAGGAGGAGGAGGAGGAAGAGGACAGTGTGGAGGAAGGATGATGCCATCTGCTCCGCTGGACTGGTCACGGCTGTCTGCAGCAGCACCTGTATGCACACACACACACACACACACACACACACACACACACAGACACACACACACACACACACACACACACCTTCACGTTTTGAGTCTTGAACCAAAAGCAGTGCAGATGTCTCTATTAAACATTTATGATATTTACAAAAAACGAGATTAAACTGTTCTGATCCACGAGGTTCAATTAATTAAAACAGATCATATATATATGTATATATATATATATATATATATATATATATATATATATATATATATATATATATATATATATATATATATATATATATACATTCGTCAATGATCCGTTGGTGTTGACGGGAGCTTATTTGCAAATGCTGAAACAGAAACGTGGGCAGCGATGCATCTGGAAGTCCTTTAGATCCTCAGGCATGCAGGCAGTATTTCCCGTTTAAAAAATATTTATTTTTAAGTGTCGTAGTTCATGAACACTCGTTCGGCTCAGACCATTGAATATATTTGATATTCACGTCTGGAGGTGAAGAGGTTGTAATGTTCTTACATCATACAGTGACATGGACACGCCTCCTCAGTCCATATATGGTCACTTCCTGTTCACTGGTTGCACAAAAACAAAATGACGACGGCCAATCCGCCGAGGTTTAGGCTTCAAAACGTCACTACGTCCCATTGTCCCTCAATGCAGCACGCACTGTGGATGAAGACGACGTTCCTGCTTGAACAAATGCACTTATTGTAAGTAAATATAATAAATAATCGTCCTTGCTTTGAGGAGCTGGTTCAGTTGGCGCCGTGTGGGAAAGCTGCGGAACGTTTATGTGCGATTGCGTATTGATTTTTAATTTTTTCCCATCTGATTTCATGCAGAGTGTGGGTCACATCTCCGTCTTTGCGACACGGATCTGTTCATCTTTCCACGAGTCGCGACCCTTCAGAGTTACTGCTGCATGTCCTGACAGCAGGTATTTAATAACGCTGTTAAAGATTAAAGACACATTTAAGGAAACCTCACTCTCCTTTAACCTGTTCTACTTTTAGTGTTGTTATTTTTAAATAATAAATGAGCTAACGTTAATTAACTCTGCCTCCACTCTTTTGCATCATTAGCTGAACAATGTTGTTGTTTAATCCTTAAAAATATGAATATATACGTCGCCCTGAGTTTATTAAATGAACATTCATTTGATAAACGAGACGAGGATCAGCTTTAATGAGGCCGCGTGCTAACGAGAGGCTACGTTTAAAGTGCAAATGATATGGATGCTAACAGGCTTGTTTACATAATATGTGTCAGTGTGTGTGTGTGTGTGTGTGTGTGTGTGTGTGTGTGTATGTGTGTGTGTGTGTGTGTGTGTGTGTGTGTGTGTGTGTGTATGTGTGTGTGTGTGTGAGAGAGCGAGAGAGAGAGCAGGGAGGAGATTGCCTGTCTACATCTGCTCAGAGGTCGTACGCGATTGGTCGGATCAATATCTGCTCTGCTTTCAGTTTCAGCTCGCTGACCCCAAGCTCAGATCAACCGTTAATTCTTTGATAACATCGATCTGCGCAAGTGTGTGTGTGTGTGTGTGTGTGTGTGTGTGTGTGTGTGTGTGTTACCACAGTGAGTCTCCAAGGGGAACGGACATGGCAGACTGGGAATGTATTCCAGATACAGTTGCTGCCAGTCAGTCAGTCTGATGAAGCTCCTCAGAGCCAACTGGTGGAATACAAATGAAATAGTGACAAAGGAGGCGGCGCTCTCTCTCTCTCTCTCTCTCTCTCTCTCTCTCTCTGCTGGCGCTCAGAAAAACACACAATTATGCCAAGGAGCCAATCGTCATTGTTGTCAGGTTCCTCCTTTCAGCGCCGTTGAACCCTTTTTTGTGTGACATTGCTTTACAACCTCAGACGTGATTCTGTTTGAGTCTGCAGTCACTGAGGACGCTTGAATTCTGCCTCCATCTCACTTGAGAGCCAGCAGATAAACAGACGTGTTGTTCTTCCTCCTGCAGTTAACGTACGACACACACACACACACACACACACACACTCTCTCTCTCTCGCGGCGCTAATAGGCTGCGTGGTGAGCGTGTGTTCAAGGTTTCTGGACTCCTGGGCGAGACGCGTTCGTGTCTTCGTACATAAGCGGAGGACGAGCAGCAGACGGAGGAGGAACGCAACGAGAGAGTTTAATGAAATTCCTGGCATCTAATATTCACGGCTTCAATCAGCCGTCTGATAACAAACCTCCATCACCGGTGATGAAACAGAATGCACTCAGAATGATCTGATGCACATTTCTGCATCAGATCATTTCCTGCATTGTCAGGGAATCAAACCAGCAGCGGGATTGTGCCAGTCCCAGAATGTCACTTCATGCCAAGTGGAAGGGTTGAGTTTGTGTTAATGAGAAACACAACAACGTAGCAGAACAATGGAAACAATGCAATGGAACAACTTAATAAGCAACAACGTAACGCAACAAAGTAATGCAACAATGTAATGCAACAAAGTAGCGCAACAACGTAATGCAACAACGTAATGCAACAACGTAATGCAACAAAGTAACGCAACAACGTAACGCAACAAAGTAACGCAACAACGTAACGCAACAACGTAACGCAACAAAGTAACGCAACAAAGTAACGCAACAAAGTAACGCAACAAAGTAACGCAACAACGTAACGCAACAAAGTAACGCAACAAAGTAACGCAACAACGTAATGCAACAAAGTAACGCAACAAAGTAACGCAACAACGTAACGCAACAAAGTAACGCAACAAAGTAACGCAACAAAGTAACGCAACAAAGTAACGCAACAACTTAGCAAACTGTAACAACAGAATGCGACCACGCAGCTTAACAATGTAGCTTAACAACGTAGCACAACAACGTAGCATAACAAAATAGTATAACAATGTAGCATAACAATGCAGCATAACAACGTAGCATAACAACGTAGCATGACAACGTAGCATAACAACATAGCATAACAACATAGCATAACAACATAGCATAACAATGTAGCGTGAAACAACAAATTGTTGCAACCCAGTGTAACTGGAAAACATAAATAACAACTGCTCTTAACTAACTTTCTTGCGTAACGTTACGTAACAAGTTTGAAGGTTTTTAACTTTTCACAGCTGACACACAGCGGCCTCCTGGGTTTCAGTCCCGCTAGTTTGATCCGACCCACCAGAGCGGAGCTTTATGCAGACCAGACAGTCCACATCCTCTCAGCCATCAGAGACTTATTTTTGAGAAGGAAACCATCTCATTTGATAAAACCAGCTGGGCAACGCTGTTAACGTTAGCGTTAAGTGCACTTCCCTCTTTGGTCCAGCATAATGTATAATACTAGTAATATGATGTATAATACATATTACACAATACAAAATGTTGTGTGTGTAACTGGAGGTCGATGCTTCAGCACATTCTTCAGGATGAACCTCAGAAGGAGGTAATGCAGTAAAAAGAGATCAAGGAGAGGTTCGCCCTCCTCGGTGCTCTCGGTTCCATTAACAACCTTCTCACCTCAGATCAGAACCAATGGAACTCTTTACTGGTCTCCTGAAATCCTCCTGATTATGGTGAGCTACAGTAAAAGCCTCCAGTGTTCTACAAAACCAGCCGGCGGTCCCTTTAATCCCTCCTTTGTGATCGGGAGGTCACCCGGATATCACCACACCGCGGGGAGTCGCCGTACAACTTATTCCATCTCCCTTTGAAACATCAAGGCTTCTCCCAACAGGAAGGTGTGCGATCAGGGGACGCGACCTTTCAGGTCTGGACCCCAAGAACAAACAGCCAAACCAACAGCAGCCAGTCTCCATGTGTTGGGTCCAACAAGCAGAAGACCACCGTGTCGTGGTTTTGTTGCCTTTCGTCTGGTTTCACCAGAATCCGACCTGGTGGCTCTGATGAGGATCTTTAAAAATACTCTATAGAACCAGACCATCTTCTCTCTTGTGGTCTGGTGGTCTATAGAGGACCAGGACTACACTGAGGTCTATAGAGGACCAGGACTACACTGAGGTCTATAGAGGACCAGGACTACATGAGGTCTATGGAGGACCAGGACTAGACTGAGGTCTATAGAGGACCAGGACTTCACTGAGGTCTATAGAGGACCAGGACTAGACTGAGGTCTATAGAGGACCAGGACTAGACTGAGGTCTATAGAGGACCAGGACTAGACTGAGGTCTCTAGAGGACCAGGACTACACTGAGGTCTCTAGAGGACCAGGACTAGACTGAGGTCTCTAGAGGACCAGGACTAGACTGAGGTCTATAGAGGACCAGGACTACACTGAGGTCTCTAGAGGACCAGGACTACACTGAGGTCTATAGAGGACCGGAACTACACTGAGGTCTATAGAGGATCAGGACCAGGATTCCTCCCTTTTGGATTCTGTGTTTTTTAAAGCAGATTTGTTGTAGAAGCCGAAGCCGAGAACACTTCACATGAATAAATGAAAAACAAGACACCACATTGATTGTGTGTTTTCTCACCAGTACTGCCTTTCAGGAGGAATCCTGCAGAATAAAGAAAGACCTTTGTAGTAATGAGAAGCAGCCTGTGATTGATCTCACAGCGGAGCCGGTCCTCTCTCCCCGGGTCCTGGTGGTGTTGTGAGTTATCTCTGCAGACAGCAGGTTTGTGTTTCCGTCAGTACTTAAGACCTTTGTCATTCCCTCTTATTATGTTTAACGGGTTTGATGCTCGCTGCCTCTTCGCTCGTCCCAGTCGTGTCACATGACCTTTCAGAGCCGTTATCCTGCAGCACTTCACTGCTCGTTACTCTGCTTGTGTTGCGTCACCGCCGCAGTGAACGTCTCTCAGTTGGTTTGGAAAACAAGCGCTGGCTAATTTCACACATTATTTCCTCACTCCGGTTGAAGCCGCTGGTCTCTGGGATCAGCTGCTCAGGTTTCTTTGAGTGGAATAAAGATCTGTAACAACCAAACATAACACTTTAAATGAAGTCCAAAGGATTAAAGGATTTTATACCTCAAAGTACACAGAAGAGGAATCTGCTGCCACAAAGCTTGATTGTGTCCTGATCTCTCTCTATAATGATCATAATGATCTTAACACATTCTGAGTAACACACTCTGAGTAACACACTCTGAGTAACACATTCTGAGTAACACACTCTGAGTAACACACACTCTGAGTAACACACACTCTGAGTAACACACTCTGAGTAACACACTCTGAGTAACACACACTCTGAGTAACACACACTCTGAGAAACACACTCTGAGTAACACACACACTGAGTAACACACACTGAGTAACACACACTGAGTAACACACTCTTAGTAACACACTCTGAGTAACACACACTGAGTAACACACACTCTGAGTAACACACACACTGAGTAACACACACTGAGTAACACACACTCTGAGTAACACACTCTTAGTAATACACACTGAGTAACACACTCTGAGTAACACACACACTGAGTAACACACTCTGAGTAACACACACTGAGTAACACACACTCTGAGTAACACACACTGAGTAACACACACTGAGTAGCACACACTCTGAGTAACACACACACTGAGTAACACACTGAGTAACACACTGAGTAACACACTGAGTAACACACACTGAGTAACACACACTCTGAGTAACACACACACTGAGTAACACACTGAGTAACACACACTGAGTAACACACACTGAGTAGCACACACTCTGAGTAACACACTCTGAGTAACACACTCTTAGTAACACACTCTTAGTAACACACACTGAGTAACACACTCTGAGTAACACACACACTGAGTAACACACACTGAGTAACACACACTCTGAGTAACACACACACTGAGTAACACACTGAGTAACACACACTGAGTAGCACACACTCTGAGTAACACACTCTTAGTAACACACTCTTAGTAACACACACTGAGTAACACACTCTGAGTTACACACACACTGAGTAACACACACACTGAGTAACACACTCTGAGTAACACACACACTGAGTAACACACTCTGAGTAACACACTCTTAGTAACACACTCTGAGTAACACACACTGAGTAACACACACTCTTAACACACACACTGAGTAACACACACTCTTAACACACACTCTGAGTAACACACACTGAGTAACACACTCTTAGTAACACACACACTGAGAAACACACACACTGAGCAACACACACTCTGAGTAACACACACTCTGAGTAACACACACTCTGAGTAACACACATTCTGAGTAACACACTGGGTAACACACACTTTGGTTTGTGCCTCCGTTTGGCTCCTCCTTCATGTGTTTGGCTCCTCCTTCAGGTGTTTGGCTCCTCCTTCAGGTGTTTGGCTCCTCCTTCAGGTGTTTGGCTCCTCCTTCAGGTGTTTGCCTCCCTGTTCAGCCACAGCTAACGGGTGTTAGCGTAGCGCTATATAGATAAAGTTGTTTCAATATCCCACTAAACATGGAGGCTCTCATCTCTGGTTTTGTTATCTTTATCGTGTTGGCAGAATATTTTTTCAGGAAGCATTTAGAACTGACAATCCTTCTCCCTTAATTGGTCTCCAGTGTGTGTGTGTGTGTGTGTGTGTGTGTGTGTGTGTGTGTGTGTGTGTGTGTGTGTGTGTGTGACGGGTTGGAGCAGAACGAGCAGAACCACACCAGTGACTTCCTGTTGGACCCTTGGGAACACGACCCCAGAACGTTCCGTGAACGGTGTTCCTGAAGGGCCTCATAAACCTGCGGCCCACATACGGTCCCGTTAGCTTCCTGTCTGGAATCACCGCTTCAGATGAATAATTAAAAGCCATTACTGTCCATAACCGCTTTACAAGACGAATGTGCTGCGTCTACGTTCACTGATGAGAGCTGACAGACGCTGGCTTTTTATTTTTTAGGTTATTTTGATGTAAATGTGCCGTGACGTTCTCTGTTGTGACAGTTTGATGAGGCGCTCAGCTTTAAGACGGGAGGCTTGTCACACAGTGAGTACATGAGGCTGAAGGACCAGTGATGTATTGAAGATAATAAAGAGGATGGAGCAAGGGATTACATCACCTTATAGTTGAGATATAAATGTACATCTTCTTTCCTTCAATAATCACTGTTTTAAACGGACAAAAAAACTGTAGATTTCAAACACTAAGTTGTATTTATTGAAATGAAGGAGAGAGAATGCAGCTTTAACACATGAAGCATAGACTTCTATACAACCAGAGGAGTCGTCCCCTGGTGGTCTGGAGAGAGGATGCAGCTTTAACACATGAAGCATATACTTCTATACAACCAGAGGACTCGCCCCCTGGTGGTCAGGAGAGAGGATGCAGCTTTAACACATGAAGCATATACTTCTATACAACCAGAGGACTCGCCCCCTGGTGGTCAGGAGAGAGGATGCAGCTTTAACACATGAAGCATATACTTCTATACAACCAGAGGACTCGCCCCCTGGTGGTCAGGAGAGAGGATGCAGCTTTAACACATGAAGCATAGACTTCTATACAACCAAAGGACTCGCCCCTTGGTGGTCAGGAGAGAGGATGCAGCTTTAACACATGAAGCATATACTTCTATACAACCAGAGGAGTCGCCCCCTGGTGGTCAGTAGAGATAATGCAGCTTTAACACATGAAGCATATACTTCTATACAACCGGAGGAGTTGCTAACACTTGAAAGATTGGTCAAGGTTGAATACAATGAGTGAACGCAAAGTCCATCTGCTTCAGGGACATTCAAGTTTTGGAATCTGAGCAAAGTTGTTCAATGTCTTGAAAAGATGTATACGTGTGTGTGTGTGTGTGTGTGTGTGTGTGTGTGTGTGTGTGTGTGTGTGTCTCAACATCTGCTGCTGAGTGGCTGCCTAAATAATGGCAAGCTGTGAAAGCTGAAATGAGTTTCTTGATGGCGGCGGTTTTGACACGTTGAGCGATGGTGCAGGTGCATGCAGAAAAAAGAAAAGGAGCAAAACATAATAATAAAAAAGGCTTTATTTTCTGTCTGCAGATAAAAAAAACACAGAAGAAGAATAAAGAAAAGCTCCGGTGTTGTCGACAACGCAGAGAGGATATTTTACCGTCTCGGTCGAGATGACAGGCGCTCGTGTTTCTGCTGCGTAAATGACACGAGATGTTCAGTGTATGTTGTGGCCGCAGTGTGTGTGTGTGTGTGTGTGTGTGTGTGTGTGTGTTTGTTTGTATGTAAATGCTGCTCTGTGCTGTTTTTGAACTAAGCTGCTGGAGATGGCATTTTAGCATGCACGGCAGAGCGGATTGCCTGTCTGTGCATTTCTTCTTCTTTTTTTTTAGCTCCCTCCTCCTCTTTGCTCCTGTCATGCTGAACTGCCCTGTGTCTCCATGCACCAGTGTGTGTGTGTGTGTGTGTGTGTGTGTGTGTGTGTGTGTGTGTGTGTGTGTGTGTGTGTGTGTGTGTGTGTGTGTGAGCTCCACTGGGCTCTGGCTGTGCCGGCTAGATAACCCAGCTCCTGATAACCCGGCTCCAGCAGGACGGTGACAGAACCACCAGAGTCGAGGCTCCAGGGCATTAAAAAAGTAAAAAAGTAAAAAAAAGAAAAGAAAAATAAGTTGTGTCTTGACAAATGATTTCTCCCACTCTGCCCAGATAAAGAAGTCCCCGCGGCCTCCTCTTCCTCACGGCCTCCAGCAGTGACGAAGGAGGGCTCCGGCTCTCTGGTCCCGGCGGCGCTGAAGGGGGGCGCGCCCTCCGCCCGGCCCCAGAACCTGCTGCCTCTGCTGGGCCGCGGGCTCAGCCTGGCCTCCCTCCCCGGGGGTCGCTCTCTGGAGCATCAAAGCGGGGGATTACTGAGGAGGGCGGAGCCTCTTCCCACACACACACACACACCTGAGCAGGAGGAGGAGGAGGAGGAAGAGGAGGAGGTCACCACCGGGGTCACGATGCTGGACATGGACACGGAGACGGACTCGGAGACGGAGACGCCATCCTCAGGTACAGATAATATTCATACTCACAATTCATCCTATTTTATTCTCAGATAAATCTCATGATTTCATATTCTCTCACCATCATCAGGCAGCTTGTCTCATCTTATGAGAGAGTTATTCCTCATCTCTCATGTGTTTTGAGACAAAAATCCAGCGACTCAAGTCACTTTCCACTCGTTACACGAAAACAGTCATTTCAAAATGAATTTAGGAAAACATCGTAAATTGCTTATTAGGTTTAAGAAAATATTGTAAATGCTTAGTTGGGTTTAAAAAAGATTGAAAATTCTTAGTTGGGTTTAAGAAAAGATCGTAAATACTTAGTTAGGTTTAGGAAAAGAACGTAAAAACTTAGTTAGGTTTAAGAAAAGATCGTAAATACTTAGCTAGGTTTAGGAAAAGATCGTAAATACTTAGTTAGGTTTGAGAAAGGATCGTAAATACTTAGTTGGGTTTGAGAAAAGATCGTAAATACTTAGTTAGGTTTGAGAAAAGAACGTAAATACTTAGTTAGGTTTGAGAAAAGATCGTAAATACTTAGTTGGGTTTAAGAAAATATCGTAAATACTTAGCTAGGTTTGAGAAAAGATCATAAATACTTAGTTGGGTTTAAGAAAAGATCGTAAATACTTAGTTGGGTTTAAGAAAAGATCGTAAATACTTAGCTAGGTTTGAGAAAAGATCGTAAATACTTAGTTGGGTTTAAGAAAAAAACGTAAATACTTAGCTAGGTTTAAGAAAAGATCGTAAATACTCAGTTGGGTTTAAGAAAATATTGTTTTATATTATATCTATATAATATTGTTGGTGTTAAAATAGACAGAAGATTGGTTACTTTACAGCGCGGGAGAACAAACAGCCTTCTTGTTCATCACAGCTCATTAATTTCTACGAGCGGATGAGAGCGACTTGCATCCGGTCAACGTGTTTTATGAATTATGGGATTATGAGCGATGAGCCCCTGACAGCGATTATTCACTTCCAGTCATTGTTACCTTCCGGCTTCCTGCTGCGGAGCCGCTTTGATCCTGTAATTCACATCATTAATTACACACAGCGGGGTTCAGCTCACATGAAGGATTACAAGCCAGGGTGGAGAGCAAGAACAATAAATCATAATTCATAAACAAAGCTCGTGTCTCTCAGCGCTGCCGAGCTGCACGCTGAACTTCTCCGACCCCGAAGGATACATCGACTCAGCCGACGACCCGCCGCTGCCCGACGGCCCCGTGGTGCACTGCACCTACACGGTGACGGTGTACACCGGGTACGGGGTGGAGCTGCAGGTACACACACACACACACACACACACACACACACACACACTGCACCTACACGGTGACGGTGTACACCGGGTACGGGGTGGAGCTGCAGGTACACACACACACACACACACACACACACACTGCACCTACACGGTGACGGTGTACACCGGGTACGGGGTGGAGCTGCAGGTACACACACACACACACACACACACACACACACACACACACACACACACACACACACACACTGCACCTACACGGTGACGGTGTACACCGGGTACGGGGTGGAGCTGCAGGTACACACACACACACACACACACACACACAGCTGGACACCAGGTGTGTGTGCGTCTGATCTCAGGTTGAACTCTGCCTCCTAGTGGCGGCTGCTGGTATGTCTGCTACTAAATAAACAATAAACATAATGAGAAAATAAAACGTTTTGCAGAAGGGATGAATATCGAAAACTCTTTACAATAATAAATGTAAAGCAATATGTACAAAAATCATGTAATTGATTTTTATATATATATATATATATATATGTTAAAAAGATATATTTAAATTACATACAATATATAATACATTTAAAAATATATATTTTTATTTGAAACATCTATTGTAATTGTTTTATATTTTACATATTTGTATATATTATTCACTGTAGGAGACAATAGTTCATTCATTGTATGAAATATCAAAATCAACACGTTATAAAAGAACATTTTATACGATTAAAAATGTCTATTTAAGATGTCTAATATGAATAAAGTGTCATTGCTGTGATCTGTTTGTCTGCATGCTGATGTTTCTAAATGTTAACGAGACGATTAAAACAGAAAATAACTTGCAGCTGAATTCTCGATGAGACCCTCCGGCTGACATATTTAACGAGTAGATATCAACATGGAACTCTCCAGATGATTAATGACATCAACACATCATTATTTTCTATTACAAATTTTCTGAAATGTGATTTTTTTTTTTTGTCTGCACATTTTCATACATTTCCAGAACATGAAATGTATGACATTTTTTTAACATATCATAGTTATTTTTTTGTAACATATCATAGTTTAAAACTAAATGTCTAAACTAAATGACATCTTTTCCTAAAGAGACCTTCTACAAAATAAAAGCACCATTCAGGCGTATTGACTACACTGTTAAGGTGGAGGTGTGTGAGGTCAGCAGCTCTTCCTCTGAGAGGTCACCTGACTCCTCTGCAGGTGAAGAGCGTGAACCTGTCGGAGGGCGAGCAGCTGTCCATCCGCGGCGCCGATGAGCGCGGCGCCCTGCTGGTGCTGGCCAATCACACGCTGCTGGTGGAGGGTCAGGTGATCCGCAGCCCCACCAACACGCTGTCCGTGTACTACCGCTCGGCGCCGGAGGCCGGCATGGGCGTCTTCCAGCTGCACTACCAGAGTGAGTGTGTGTGTGTGAGTGTGTTTGTATATGTGTGTGTGTGTGTGTGTGTACATGTATACAGCAAATATGAATATGCATGTGTGTGTGTTTAATATAAATGCACCATACATTAGTGTAGTGTGTGTTCTCGTCAGCGCCCTGCAGGGAGTGTTTGTACTCGTGTTCGTGATAATTGCGCAATCAAAAGTCTTCTCACCGAATCACTTAGCGCTGATTGAGTCTGTTGGGTGAAGTGGCTGATGGGAAATCTGATTAATTGGATCTCATTTAATTAGGAGGCCGAGGATGTGTGTGTGTGTGTGTGTGTGTGTGTGTGTGTGTGTGTGTGTGTGTGTGTGTGTCAGCCCATACTGTTCCATTAATCAGAGTTCTAGAAACACCTTCAGAGGAAAAGTAGCGTTCAGGGAATGAAAACATGCAGAAACACAACCAGGTATAATATTATTAATTTCAGCTCATAACGATTATTTAATTACAATTAAATCCATTAAAATTCTCCGTGGGGAGTTTTATTTCTCAAACAGATGAGAAACGAAAACAACGACTTAGAGCTCGTTTACTAAACGCCTTAAAGCTGAATTAATGAAGTAAGAATGTTTTCTCTATATTTAAAGCATTATGAATATTTATACTTATATCATTATGAATATGTATGCTTATATCTTTATAAATATTTATATTTAGTTTAGTGAAGTGAAGTTTAATGAAGTAAAGGGAAGTGAAGTGAAGTTTAGTGAAGTTTAGTGATGGGAAGTGAAGTGAAGGGAAGGGAAGTGCTTATTGTCATGAGCACCGCCCCCTCTCTCCAGTCTTCAGGCTGAGCTGCTCGCTGCCCAAGAGGCCTCACTTCGGGGAGGTGTCTGTGCTGGACCTGCTGCCTGGAGGCACGGCCCGCTTCCACTGCCACATGGGGTTCCACCTGCAGGGGGCGCCGCTGCTCACCTGCCGCAACGCCTCCCTGCCGGTGTGGAGCGGCAAGGTGCCGGCCTGCAGAGGTGAGTGCTGCTGGAGAGGAGCTTTCTATTGGCTCTCCTCTGTAAGGAGAGGAGGCTTTATATATAAAGAACATATATACAATATATAATAATATTCTGTTCATAAACACGTCTTCATTGCGCCTTTATATGAGTAAAAGTGACGTCCTGCTCTGCAGCTCTTTGCGGCGGCTCGGTGAAGAACGCCACCGTGGGCCGGGTGCTGTCGCCCTCGGCCCACCACGGGCCCAACGCCACCCAGGACCGGTCCTGCTCCTGGTCCCTGGAGGCCCCCAAGGATCAGAGGCTGCACCTGCACCTGGAGAGACTGTCCCTGGGAGCCACTGACCGGTAGGAGGGCGTAACCGCTTCAGGCCTTTATTGGATTTGTTCATTTTTTTATTTTAATTTTAATCAGCGGGCCCCGCGGGGCTCTAGAAGTGGGCCCCATTGGGCTCTAGAACCGGGCCCCATTGGGCTCTAGAAGCGGGCCCCATTGCCCTCTAGTACCGGGCCACGCGGGGCTCTAGAACCGGGCCCCATTGCCCTTAGAACCGGGCCCCGCAGGGCTCTAGAAGCAGGCCCCGTGGGGCTCTAGAAGCGGGCCCCACAGGGCTCTAGAAGCGGGCCCCATTGGGCTCTAGAAGCAGGCCCCGCAGGGCTCTAGAAGCGGGCCCCATTGGGCTCTAGAAGCGGGCCCCACAGGGCTCTAGAAGCGGGCCCCATTGGGCTCTAGAAGCAGGCTCCATTGGGCTCTAGAAGCGGGCCCCATTGGGCTCTAGAAGCAGACTCCATTGGGCTCTAGAAGCAGACTCCATTGGGCTCTAGAAGCGGGCCCCATAGGGCTCTAGAAGCGGGCCCCAGGGCCTCACCGTGTCTCCGTGCCTGCAGGCTGGTGCTGTGGAGCGGGCTGGACGCCGGCTCCGTGGTTTTGTTCGACTCGGGTCGGGGGGGCCAGATTCCCTTCGAGGGCGTGATCAGCGAGGGCCCGGCCGTGAGGATCCAGTTCATCACCGACCGGCCCGACCAAAACACGGGCTTCAACATCCGCTACGAAGGTACCGAGATATCATAAGAATATTTTTAATATTTCTATAATCAGAGGGATCACGTCAGCACGGCTCCGGAGGGTCAGGCGGGATCGGTAGGAAGCGGAGCTGAAGCTCTCGGTCTCTGGAGGGACGAGAAGAAGGAACCAGCTTTCATAGTTTTAATATTTAATATTTAATAAACCTGTTTTCCACTCAGCCTTCGAGCGCGGCCACTGCTACGAGCCGTACCTGCAGAACGGGAACTTCACGACCTCCGACCCGCTGTACGGCGTCGGGGCCGTGATCCAGTTCACCTGCGACCTGGGTCACGCGCTGGAGCAAGGCCCGCCCGTCATCGAGTGCGTCAGCGCCAGGGACCCGTACTGGAACGACACGGAGCCGCTGTGCAAAGGTACGTATTAAGTACTGTATTACTATATATAAACCTTTAGCAATGCATCAATAAATGTAATACAATATTATGATATATATGCCTTTTTAAGATTTAAATTGTGTTGTTTATTAGAGTTATTACTTGAGTTTGTGTCAGGGTTTCTTCTTCATTTAATTTGATATATATTTATTTGTTTGTATATATCTATATATCTATATATAGATATATATCTATATCTATATATATATATATATATATATATATATATATATATATTGTGTTCCAGATGGAGTGCAGTAACATTGTATCTTTATCTGCAGCTCAGTGTGGAGGCGAGCTGACGGGCCCCGCTGGAGTCATCCTGTCGCCCAACTGGCCCGAGTGGTACGGGGAGGGGGAGGACTGCAGCTGGAGGATCCATGTGGGGGAGGACAAGAGGGTGCTGCTGGACGTCCAGCTGTGAGGACACACACACACACATCTATCTATCTATCTATCTATCTATCTATCTATCTATCTATCTATCTATCTATCTATCTATCTATCTATCTATCTATCTATCTATCTAGATATCTATAGCACTGGTTCTAATGCATACTTCAGTCTTTAGTAGATTTATGATGCATCATATTTACCCAAAAGAACCAACAACCTGCAGACATAATGGTGTGAAGCGACCGTCTGGAGGCAACAAACCCGCCTGTGGGTTAAACACTCCACAGCCTGTGGAAGAAAGCAGCGTTTAGCCTCTGAGGTCACATGGTCTCTCCCACAATGTCGGCCGTGAGTCATCATCATCATCATCATCACCAGCTGATGATGCACTTCTCTCCCGCAGGCTGAACATCAGCGACAGCGACATGCTGACCATCACCGACGGCGACGAGGTCACGACCCGCATCCTGGGCCGCTACGTGGGAGGAAGCAGCCCCTTCAAGCTCTCGTCCAGCACGCCCGACCTCACCGTGACCTTCCACTCCGACCCGGCCGGGCTCGTCTTCGGCAAGGGGGAGGGCTTCATCGTCAACTACATGGGTGAGACACACGAGATATATACAACTACATGGGTAGTTGTATATATATATATATACTACAACAATATATATAGCCTTCAGGAAGCACAAGTTATATACAGACGGGTTATGAATGAGAGGATCATGCTGCCGTTGTTCTACTAGTTTCGTATCGTCTACTAATCTCATAAAAAGACCAGTGGCGGGCCGTGGATTCTGTACCTACGGCTGCTGTTTAACAGCCATTGGTTCCTGAAGACATATAGTCTTAGAAACACACATATACAGTATATAACAATTATTGAAGTACAGTAAAAAAAAAAAAAAAAAGTACAATATGTACCTCTGAGGTGTAGTACAGTGAAAAGTACAGAGTGGATGTGATTTGTTGAAAAAAATAAAAAATACAGAATAACGCAGCATCTTCATCCCTTAATTCTTCTTCATTACATCTTCTTCATTAACCCCCCCCTCCACCCCCCCCCACCCCCCCCCCCCCCTCACTCTGCCCTCATTGGATCGCGTCCCGTTTGCCTCCAGCGCCTCACAGTTCACACGCGGTGAAAAAAGCTCACTTCACTCGTCTTCCTTCATGACGCCGCACACGCCCTCCGAGGGGCGATCGAGTGGAGAGCATGTCTCGCTCTCTCTCTGATTGCGTGTGTGTGCGTGAGTGTGTGTGTGTGTGTGAGTGTATATGTGTTTTCGCTCTCGTAATAAATTGCCTCCTCACACACGTTCAAGCTCGAGTCAATACGATGAATAATTGATCCAAGAACCTCAATTTACAAATCCCTGAAGGCCGATTATAATGTACAGTGTAACGCAATGCTGTACGCTGCCGATCCATCATCAGAAAGACACACACACACACACACACACACACACACACACTAGGAGTACCAGTAGGAGGCGACTTATTTCTGTCCCTCTTAAAACAGCATAAATAATATGAATGTTCAGTATCTTCTTCTTGGCATGCGAGGAGCTTCTGCTCTTTTTTTTTGTTCGGGCCGGTTTTCCACTCGAGACGTTGGAATCCACGGAGCAGCAACACATGCATGAAAGAGGAGAGAAACACAAACCGTCTGCAGCTGATTTAACGGCACTAATTGATTCTTGGCGGGTAATTAATGCACACAAGTTTAATTTTTTCAATCCTTAAAAAAGATAAACTCGTTAAGATTCCTTCAAAACAAATCTCTTCTTCACCAGTTTAGCTTTTCCCGCCTGCAGCATTCTCAGACTCACGACAGTTTAAAGAAGAAAACATTATCTATATATCTACATTACCCAGAATGCAACGGTTCCTCCGGATTTGTTTTCATTGTTTCGTGACATCCCTTGAAGACATTTATCCGACTCCCTCTGGAGACACTAAAGACTTCACGCTCCCTCACACCTCCAACACCTGGAGTTTCCCTTTGACAGCAAAATCAGGATCATTAAAGTATGAGAAAATTATAAAAACATATGCCTCATGTCTTAAAGCTGCATTATCCCTAGTGTCCACCAGGGGGCTCGCGGGGCTACACGGTGATTGACAGACACAACCACGGCTTCCTCACAACCCTCTTGTGTGTTTTCACTTCATGAAAGTGAAATGTTACACTTTTGGTCTAAAAATCACGTATTCAGCGTTGGACTCAAACCTCTCACGTCACTTCTGGTTGCAAAGGAAAACCAAGATGGCGACAGGAGGCTTCAAAACAGGCAAATCAATGAGGTCACGGCTCTACAGCCACCTCTTATACACATAAACAACAGACTTACTCTCCATAGCGGACGTTGTCTCTTGTATTTGCTTCTTCTCCAACATAATGTTCTGATCCTTGAAGCTACAAAGTGAAAAGCTGAACCTCGTTCCTTATGCCGACTCATTGATGGATCTGAAGGCAGAGCTTCGGGTTTTCATCGTATTCAACTGGGAGAAGAAGCTCCACTGGTTTTAAGATGGCGGGAAAAAATCAAAGATCAGAAGAATATTTGACTGGAAAAGATGTTGAGAACGATGAAGAGGACGATGAAGAGAGCGATGAAGAGAACGATGAAGAGAGCGATGAAGAGGCGATGAAGAGAGCGATGAAGAGCGATGAAGAGCGATGAGGAGGCGATGAAGAGAGCGATGAAGAGAACGATGAAGAGGCAATGAAGAGAGCGATGAAGAGAACGATGAAGAGGCGATGAAGAGAGCGATGAAGAGAGCGATGAAGAGAACGATGAAGAGAGCGATGAAGAGAGCGATGAAGAGGCGATGAAGAGGCGATGAAGAGAGCGATGAAGAGAACGATGAAGAGAACGATGAAGAGAGCGATGAAGAGAGCGATGAAGAGAGCGATGAAGAGAGCGATGAAGAGAGCGATGAAGAGCGATGAGGAGGCGATGAAGAGAACGATAAAGAGAGCGATGAAGAGAACGATGAAGAGAACGATGAAGAGAACGATGAAGAGAGCGATGAAGAGAGCGATGAAGAGGCGATGAAGAGGCGATGAAGAGAGCGATGAAGAGAACGATGAAGAGAACGATGAAGAGAGCGATGAAGAGAGCGATGAAGAGAGCGATGAAGAGGCAATGAAGAGGCGATGAAGAGGCGATGAAGAGGCGATGAAGAGAACGATGAAGAGAACGATGAAGAGCGATGAAGAGCGATGAGGAGGCGATGAAGAGGCGATGAAGAGAGCGATGAAGAGAGCGATGAAGAGCGATGAAGAGAACGATGAAGAGAGCGATGAAGAGAACGATGAAGAGGCGATGAAGAGGCGATGAAGAGGCGATGAAGAGAGCGATGAAGAGGCGATGAAGAGAGCGATGAAGAGAACGATGAAGAGGCGATGAAGAGGCGATGAAGAGGCGATGAAGAGAGCGATGAAGAGGCAATGAAGAGAGCGATGAAGAGGCAATGAAGAGAGCGATGAAGAGAGCGATGAAGAGAGCGATGAAGCTCCAAGATGACTCAGAGGAAAACATTCCTCCTCGGCTCTCATTCAGAAAGATAAAACGTTTCGGCCAATGAAATGAAACGTGAGCGTTAAAGTTCCTTCTTCTTATTATTTTTTTAACAAGTATTTTGTATTTGTTTTTCTCAGAGGTGTCCCGAAACGACTCCTGTCCAGACCTGCCCGAGATCCAGAACGGCTGGAAGACCACGTCCCACATCGCGCTGGTGCGCGGGGCGCGAATCACCTACCAGTGCGACCCCGGGTACGACCTGGTGGGCCGGGAGACCCTCACCTGTCAGCTGGACCTCACCTGGAGCTCCCAGCCGCCGTTCTGTGAAAAGAGTCAGTTACACTTTTATTTGTTCACCTGAGTCCGTGAGAGCGACCGCATGCTGTTGTTGTGTAGCTGGGACTCCTCTGGTTGTATAGAAGTCTCTGCTTCATGTGTTAAAGCTGCATTCTCTCTAGTGACCACCAGGGGGTGACTCCTCTGGTTGTATAGAAGTATCTGCTTCATGTGTTAAAGCTGCATTCTCTCTAGTGACCACCAGGGGGTGACTCCTCTGGTTGTATAGAAGTCTATGCTTCATGTGTTAAAGCTGCATTCTCTCTCCTGACCACCAGGGGGCGACTCCTCTGGTTGTATAGAAGTCAAAGCATTATCTCTACAGCTAGTATTGGTGATATCAAGGAGGAGTTTCCTTTTCTTATTAATACATATTTGGTATATTGTGAAGTTCACAGAGAAACTGTAAAGGAACAAAAGCATAAATGCTCTTGAACACGTTGATTTTAAGTGTTCATTATAAAGTATATGATGCATGATGACGACAACATCTGTTGGACATTTAACTGGATCTTTGTCATGTTTCTTCTTGTATTTTTAAAATAATGCACTCTGGGTAACAATGCAATAACATCCTGTGGTCTGGATGTTTTCTCCACCCGTTCCTCTCCTCCTCAGTCATGTACTGCTCAGACCCGGGCCACGTGGAGCACTCCACCCGGTCTCTGTCCGACCCCAAACTCCTGGTGGGGACGACCATCCAGTACATGTGCAACCCCGGCTTCATCCTGCAGGGCGGCGCCACCATCTCCTGCTACGGCCGCGAGCCGGGGACCCCGGTGTGGACGGCTCGCCTGCCCCACTGTGTGTGTGAGTACCTTGCAGGGAAGGGAAGGAAGAAGATGTCACACAAACATAGGGGGGTTTAGCTGCTTTTACCTCCCAGGAGAGGAGCACAAAATACAAAAAGTCTTCATTTCATCAGCGGCTGAAAAGAGGTCGTGGTTTACCGGTGATTTCAGAAAGCATTTCATCAGATGCACATTTAACGGGAGATGAGAAGCTCTCCTTCCCCGCGGCCGCCAGATCTAACATGAGTGGGTTTGTGTGATATCTGGCTCTCTCTCTCTCTCTCTCTCTCTCTCTCTCTCTCTCTCTCTCTCTCTCTCTCTCTCTCTCTCTCTCTCTCTCTCTCTCCTCTGCTGACACAGATCACAGCGTCTCCACATGCCAGAGATGATGCTTCATCTGTGTGTGTGTGTGTGTGTGCGTGTGTGTGTGTGTTTTCAGGGGTATTAATGTTTGCGTGAAGTGTTTGATATGTAAATGCAATGCTAATGTGCCGTACCAATCAGCTCGCAGCCACCTGGATGAGGGGGCGGAGATTAACCATGAGTCACAGCCTGTCGAGTCTGACGAAGAAAAATAAATAAAAAAACAACAGGATCTAAAAGCTTCTTCTTCTTCTTCTTCTTCTTCTTCTTCTTCTTCTTCTTCTTCTTCTTCTTCTTCTTCTTCTTCTTCTTCTTCTTCTTCTTCTTCTTCTTCTTCTTCTTCTCCTTCTTCTTCTTCTTCTTCTTCTTCTTCTTCTTCTTCTTCTTCTTCTTCTTCTTCTTCTTCCTTCTTCCAGCGGAGGACTCTGTCTCCTGTGAGAACCCCGGCCTCCCGGACAACGGGTACCAGATCCTGTCCAAGAGGCTGTACCTGCCCGCCGAGTCGCTCACCTTCGTCTGTTACCAAGGCTACGAGCTCATTGGAGAGGTTGCGATTAAGTGCATCCTCGGGAACCCGTCCTTTTGGAGCGGCCCACTCCCACTCTGCAGGGGTGAGGTTACTATATATGTATTTATGGTTTTTATTTAGATGCAAAGGTGGAATGAAACGCTCCCTTCTCCTCGATACCTTTTGGATTTGCACGAACAACAATGTTCCTCAAAGACTTTGTTTTGCCCCCATGCTTGTTGATACAGATTGATCATGGCGCCCCTGCATGCTAATGACCGTTAGCTAAACCCTAGTTACCAGACCGCGACCGTCCAATCGTAGCTTATCCACCGTAAACCTGTTTCTAGTGCCATCTAGTGGTGAGGCTGCAGAATGCAACCAACTGAATATTCCTCCGTTTGCTCCTCAGTGTCAGAGAACTACGGTGGCCTCCAGGGAACATTGAATCAGGCAGCTACCTCCGGTTCTGCCGAATTAAGTCCTCTTGACCACCAGGGGGCAACTCCTCTGGTTGTATAGAAGTCTATGCTTCATGTGTTAAAGCTGCATTCTCTCTCCTGACCACCAGGGGGCGACTCCTCTGGTTGTATAGAAGTCTATGCTTCATGAAGTCTATGCTTCATATGCTTCACCACCAGGGGGCGACACATGAAGCATGTACTTCTATACAACCAGAGGAGTTTCCCCCTGGTGGACACTAGAGAGAATGCAGCTTTTAAGACACTTCTGAATTGTTCCACTCGACAGAACCGGAGGTTTAGGTCCTCATAAACCTCTAGGTCCTCATAAACCTGGTAAAAGCAGGACCTCGAGCACATGTGGAACCCTACACAGACGTAGTAACCGTTCAGGGATCAGCCAGCGGTCATTTCAAAGCTGCCTTGTTACCAATCCAAACTCTACAGGATGTTTGATGTCAATTCCCACATGCACTGACTGACAGAATGATGTCTTGCAGCCAACCAAGACTGCTTTATCAACCATGCTTTGGAAGGTGAGTCGTATCCGTCGGTCGGCTGAAAAGACCAAACACACACAAAGAAAAAGCAACAATAAAGCCGCTTGCATCTGCAAACATCTGCCTGCCGAGTTCCTTCACCGTGTGTTTGTCCATTCAGCTGTTTGTGCTTGTTTACCCGGAGCTCTCGCCTGCGTTTGCTTCAGCATCCCCGTCGGCCTCCTAGAGCTGTTATTGCTTCTCTGCCGTTGTTCACCGTGTTGTTTTACGTGAACGCCGTCTCTCAGTTGCAGAGGCGACTGCCGGCTCCACGCTGGACGGAGGGAACATCGCGCTGGCCATTTTCCTCCTCGTCCTCTTGCTGACCGTGCTGCTGGGAGGGGCTTACGTCTACGTCACGCGGTGAGGTCACGTCCACAAGGTCACGTCACAAGGTCACGTCACAAGGTCATGTAGGAGGTCATGTAGGAGGTCATGTCCATGAGGTCATGTCCATGAGGTCATATCCATGAGGTCGTGTAGGAGGTCATGTGGGAGTTCATGTCCATGAGGTCACGTCATAAGGTCATGTCACAAGGTCATGTAGGAGGTCATATCCATGAGGTCGTGTAGGAGGTCATGTAGGAGGTCACGTCCACAAGGTTACATCACAAGGTCACGTCCACACGGTCATGTAGGAGGTCATGTAGAAGGTCATGTCCATGAGGTCATATCCATGAGGTCATGTCCATGAGGTCATGTCCACAAGGTCATGTAGGAGGTCATGTGGGAGTTCATGTCCATGAGGTCACGTCAAAAGGCTATGTCACAAGGTCATATAGGAGGTCATATCCATGAGGTCGTGTAGGAGGTCATGTCCACAAGGTCATGTAGGAGGTCATGTGGGAGTTCATGTCCATGAGGTCACGTCATAAGATCATGTCACAAGGTCATGTAGGAGGTCATATCCATGAGGTCATGTAGGAGGTCATGTAGGAGGTCATGTCCACAAGGTTATGTCCATGATGTCATGTAGGAGGTCACGTCCACAAGGTCACGTCATAAGGTCACGTCACAAGGTCATGTAGGAGGTCATGTCCATGAGGTCATGTCCATGAGGTCATGTCCATGAGGTCATGTCCATGAGGTCATGTAGGGGGTCATGTCCACATGGTTTTGTCCATGAGGTCATGTCCATGAGGTCATGTAGGAGGTCATGTTCACAAGGTCATGTAGGAGGTCATGTTCACAAGGTCATGTCCATGAGGTCATGTAGGAGGTCATGTCCACAAGGTCATGTAGGAGGTCATGTTCACAAGGTCATGTAGGAGGTCATGTTCACAAGGTCATGTCCATGAGGTCATGTAGGAGGTCATGTCCATGAGGTCACAAGGCCTGTAAGCCATCAACAATACTGAATGTTGGACTTTTACTTTGTTATACAAATTTATATATGTATTTTTTTATATATTTATATATACATATATATATATATATATATATATGCATATATATATGTATTTATATACATTTATGTATATATATGTATATATATATATATACATATATATATATATATATATATATTTATGTATATATATACACTGTAGATATATTGATATATATGTATATATATATATATATATATATATATATTATTTATTTATATATATATAATTGTATATATATATATATATATATATATATATATATATATATATATATATATATATATATATATTTATATATATATATATTTATATACAGGCGAGTATGACCTTCCCCTGACCTCTGACCTCTCCTGGTGTTTTAGGTGCCGGTATCACTCCAACTTGAGGCTTCCTCTCATCTACCCTCACCCGTACCGACAGATCACCGTGGAGACGGAGTTCGACAACCCGCTCTATGAGACCGGAGGGGTGAGTCTCCTTCGTCCTCCTCGTCTTCATCGTTAATAAGCAGGACTATTTGAAGAGGAAGAGGATGAGAATGGTTGCGTTAAAGATTCATGAAGGATGACACGACACCGTCAGTCATGACCGAGACAAAGATCCTCTGAGCAACCCAATATTTCATAAAATGAGGAAAACAAAAGTAACTTTCGACTTAGATTTAAAAGACACCACTTCTTCGGGGTCAAGGGTCAACCGACAGAAGCATCGCAGTCGGTAATCTTCTCTTTTTCTCTCCGTTGTTTACAGGACACTCGAGAATATGAAGTATCGATATGAGACACCGACGCCGTCCTGACTCCTCCCTCTTCGCCTCCTCGCCTCCTCCCTCCTCGCCTCCTCGCCTCCTGCCTCCTCGCCTCCTCCCTCCTTCTCCGTCCCCTCGGAGGAGGCGTGTAAATACAGATAGATGATGTCCGGCCCCGTCTGCCAACGAGATGTGACCACATTGATCCTGTCGTCCTCCTCCTCCTCCTCCTCCTCCTCCTCCTCCTCCCCTTATTTTGCTTGATGGGAAACAATAGAGGAAAACAGGGAGGTAGATAGAGTCAGAAGGAGGAGGAGGATGAGGAAGATGATGATAGGAGACGGAGGCCCAAAGATCATCGAAGACCATGGAAACACGATGAGGAAAGAGATGCTGAGTTTGAAAAAGGAGTGAAGTGGGGGAGAAGAGGAAAGGAAGAAGAGAGAGGAGGAAGAGGAGGAGAGAAGGAGGAAGGAAGAGGAGGAGGGAAGGAGGACTGAAGTACTTTTACAGTATTTTTGTTGAATATGAGACAAATCCTGGAACAGAAAGAGAGTTAAAGTTGTAATCCTTCACATCAAACCCCAGGTTGAGTTATATTTAAGGTCTGATTCATTTCTGCTTTAGGAGGCTTTCTACCTCCAGAATTTAGTACTGAAGTGAAGCCGATCTTTGTTTGTGTTTATTAACCAAACAGAAACAAGCCGTCAGCGTCAAGCTGCATTCTCTCTCCTGACCACCAGGGGGTGACTCCTCTGGTGGTCAGGAGAGAGAATGCAGCTTTAACACATGAAGCATAGACTTCTATACAACCAGAGGAGTCGCCCCCTGGTGGTCAGGAGAGAGAATGCAGCTTTAACACATGAAGCATAGACTTCTATACAACCAGAGGAGTTCTCTCTGAGCTCACCAGCCAGAACAACAAGACTCTAGCTTCCCCGTCTGCTTCCGCCCTCGGCAGCCAGCGAGGTCACACACACTTTCAAAAGGCTTTTCTTGGCTGCTATATGGATTAAAATCCCTCCATGTTAAACAACAATGATCCAGTAGTCATTGTCCTGGTCTGCAGTCGTGTCGGTCATCAGTTTTACAGCCGTCTCTTTCGTAATGGAGGACTATGTGTGTTTTTGTGTTGCAGTACTGGTGTGCATAGATGTATTCACCCTCTGAACCCAAAGCACTTTCGGAGATTTCATTTTCGCTTCATCACATATTTCTCTGTGGCCTCGTTTCTCACGGCAACATAAAGTCTCATCTCTATGGAAACAGGACCCTGGTGACTAGAAGTAGAAGTAGAACACGTCTTTAGTGCAGAACAACTCGGTTGTCATGACATCAATCATTAAAAAGGAAAATAACAGAGTGAATGTATGTATCCAACATGTTTCAAGTGTCACTAATGTAAACACATTTTTATATATGAATTATTCTCATATTTCCAGCTGTTTATGACTGACATTAAGGATTACAACTTTAGGAGTCTTGGGGTAAATGTCCGGTGGACTGGTGGAGCTTCTTGTTGTTGTTTACATCCACTCTCCTTCACCGTCTCCTGCCACGAGAAGGACGATAACCTCGCTGGCGTCCGGTCCCTGAACTCACCTCCGGTCCCTGAACTCACCTCCGGCCTGCGGTCCCCTTCCAGGCTCTTTATTAGTTCCCTCGGGCTGTATCCCGTGGTGTCGACATGACTTTAGGAGCGTTGCTGACGTTTTGTCCGGCCTCAGAGCCTCCAGGTCCGGCCTCAGAGTCTCCAGGTCCGGCCTCAGAGCCTCCAGGTCCGGCCTCAGAGCCTCCAGGTCCGGCCTCAGAGCCTCCAGGTCCGGCCTCAGAGTCTCCAGGTCCGGCCTCAGAGCCTCCAGGTCCGGCCTCAGAGTCTCCAGGTCCGGCCTCAGAGTCTCCAGGTCCGGCCTCAGAGCCTCCAGGTCCGGCCTCAGAGCCTCCAGGTCCGGCCTCAGAGCCTCCAGGTCCGGCCTCAGAGCCTCCAGGTCCGGCCTCAGAGTCTCCAGGTCCGGCCTCAGAGTCTCCAGGTCCGGCCTCAGAGCCTCCAGGTCCGGCCTCAGAGCCTCCAGGTCCGGCCTCAGAGCCTCCAGGTCCGGCCTCAGAGCCTCCAGGTCCGGCCTCAGAGCCTCCAGGTCCGGACCGACTTGGGAATCGAGCGCGCGGCGGTTAGCGTGAGTCGCTGTAGTGAACCGACGGAGCTCCACCCACCAGATGACGTATTTATTTTGATGTCTACTGTACATGTGATGTTTTATGCAGATTGATAAATGTACATTTTCATTATGAGAAGACCGATGTTAACAGTTTCCCTAAATAAATGGTAAAACCTGAATAAAAAAAGTACAAAAGACTTTCTAAATATTGAAGCAGTCTGATGGATTCTTTGGTGTGGTTTTTGATTTTTGATTGTTGATTTTTTTTTAGGAGCCGCATATATATTTGATCTCAGATTTATTTTCCGGCAGAACCAACTCTTTGGCAGTTAATGAAAACATATTTTTACCTGTCTCTCAAAGTCTCCTATTCATTTCAAATATGGATGTATTGCACATTTAATTTGGCTTCATTTTGCATCCAAGATTTCAGATGTTTTATATGAATGTTTTTAACAAAAATAATGTGAAAAAATGATAATAGAACATTTTCCTCTTGACTCCATCTGCTGCTTTTTAGAGGAACAGTCCTCGACCTTCTGATGCTTTCAAATCAAAATGTGTTCTTTTGTATTATTATTCTGTATCTGACTCAAAGCTTTGCACGTTTTAAAAAGAGACACTTTAATTAACAGGGTTTCTGGAAAGAGAAAAGAGAGCCGGCTTTCCTTTAGTCACCTTTGTCTTAATGCAAAATGTCTCCTGACTCCTTGCGTCACAGTAAGATTTTAATAGTTGTAAAAAAACATATTTGTATTAACTTTCATGGCTTCCATCCAGTTTGAGAATAAACTTGTTTAGTGTTTATTCTGCACATGAACCCTCTTCCCCAGCGGCGCTGAGGAAGAGGAGGAAGAGGAGGAAGAGGAGGACGAGCAGCTGCAGAAGGTTTCCTGCTGCGTGCATAACTTTAATGAGCCAGAGGCCGCATCATTAATATCACAGCGTGGGGCCGGACATTAATGCAAAAACAAGCTTATTGTATCAAATCTGAGAAAATAATAATGATGATAATAAAATCTTACTAATTTCAGTCATAACTGAAACTATTCCTGAAGTACACGAGTATAATTACACCAACATAAATGGATTTGAATGCTTTTATTACATGTTCAGGGTTTTACATCCACAGTGAACATAAAACATCAAGTCAATCATATTCATCTGTAAATGCACAAGAAAGAAGAAAAAGAGACAAACAAATCCTCTGATCAATAAGTCTGATCAAAAACTATGATCAATAAGTCTGATCAATAACTATGATCAATAAGTCTGATGTCTAATGCAGGTTACAGAAACGGGGTTTCATGTATTTATTATGAATCATTAACACATTGTTTGTTGTTTCTTTGCAGCTTTTATCAGGAAGCGTCAATTAGTTAATAAGAGCACTTCCTGTATGCTAATTAGGCTGTGTGTGTGTGTGTGTGTGTGTGTGTGTGTGTGTGTGTGTGTCTGTGTGTGTGTGTGTGTGTGTGTGTGTGTGTGTGTGTGTGTGTGTGTGTGTCTGTGTGTGTGTGTGTGTGTGTGTGTGTGTCTGTGTGTGTGCGTGTGTGTGTGTGTGTGTGTGTGTGTGTGTGTGTGTGTGTGTGTGTGTGTGTGTCTAAAGCAGGGGTGGGCAAACTTTTTGGCTCAGGGGCCACATTGAATAAAAAAAATTTGACAGACGGGCCAGAATCAGATGGATGGAGAGTGTTTGTGAGGACAATGTTTAGGACCCAAATGCAGACCACATGAGAGTATCTGATAAACAGATCACTGGAGCCAAAGGGAAGGTGGGGAGCCTGTGGTCCGCCACAGGGGGTGCTGGGCGGTGTGAGACCCGTGGCTCTACACTGGAGGACGGCGAGGCCGGCAGGGGGCGGTGGGAGAATATAACGTAATGACTCAGCTTTTTTGTTCAACTCGCTGGTTAAATCTTCATCCATTTGTTCTACACGCCGAGTCACTGTTCTGCCTGATAAACTCAGTTTTTCAAATTAGTTTTTGCTCTCTGGACATAAGAGACCTGCTGTTTCTACCATACATTCTTTCAAAAACTCTCCTTCAGAGAAAGGCTTGCTGGCTTTTGCTGATTTGAATGCTAGCAAAAAACTTGCCTTGGTGCTCTCACTGTGGACTTGTCTCTTCTTGGGTCCACTCATTGTGACAGAAGGGATCACTGCAGGAGGCTGGCAGACAGAACCCTATATGTCACGTGACATGAGCGCGCAGGGTGGAATGTGGTTAGTTATGTTAGTTATACTGAGGAAAAACACTCTGCATGCAGCTGTCAGTTCATTTACAACTCTAAACCTGTTGGAGTACAAACCCTGTCTGCGGCGACAGAAAGTGATTCATATTACCGTAATGCTTCTAAAGTTAACGCTTTACGACATAATTAAAAAGGATTCTGACCGCTAAGAAGTGGAGCTTTTCAGTGTTTTGCGGTATATTACGGTAATATAAAAATAAGAAAGTGTGGCCTTGTCTGTGGGATCAGTGGGGGAGGGGTGGAATGGACCAGCAGCACAGCAAGTGTTGTGTGTCGCTCTAGTCCAGCAGAACTCGGCAGGCAGCGGTCCGCACGGCGCTACAGACCGCTGGAACGCCTCTCTGCTCCCGACTTGATTTTCCCAACGCACGATGACCACAACAGACCAGCGTTGATGTTTCTTCATGCTTATATACTGCACACATAGGCTTTTCGTGTGCGCAGCAGAAAGCCTTACAGCGGTCTTTCTGCTGCAGCAGAACACACGAGAAGCCTAAAAGAGGCTGTGCAATAAATACTCATGAAGAAACATCAGCGCTGGTCTGTTGTGGTCATCGTGCTTCGGGAAACTGAACTTGGGAACGGAGAAGCCGTAGTTTGCCCCCCTCTGGTCTAAAGGATGGTCTCTGAGTCATCAAAGTGCGCGCGGCGTTTCTTCTGGAAGTCTCTGTTTTTTCCCCCCGGAGGCCGCATGTCCTGAGGTTCCTGAAGGCGGCGCTGTCGTCCAGAGAAGAAGTCCGGATCCTCGAAGTCCGAGTCCACCTGGATGTTCACCTGGGGGCTCACCTGGGGGCTCACCTGGGGGCCGGCCGGCTGCAGGTGGGCCGGCGCCTCCCCGGCGAAGCTGGAGCTGAGCGAGTGAGCGGGGGAGGGGCAGCAGATCCTCAGGTGCAGGGTGAGGCTGTGGAACCGGGTCACTCTGTTACTGGGAGACTGGGAGCACTGGGTCACTCTGTTACTGACAGACTGGGAGCACTGGGTCACTCTGTTACTGACAGACTGGGAGCACTGGTGTAAAGATACAGTGTTTTTAAAGAATGGGAGAAATGTGTCGTTGAAGGTGCAGTCGGAAAACTAAAACGATCAATTAATATTGTTTTATTCAAGAAAATGATCTGAAGTAGTTTTCTTAACTTTATAGCTTGCATTTATTTTTATTTTTTATTCCTAGCATGTCTGTAATTTGAGACTTCTTAAGAGGTTGTTTGAATTTATTTTCTCAATAAATATTAATAAAATAAATGCTGGTTTGTGTTATGCCTGACTGACAGTAGGGGGCGATGTTGATCCACCAGAACTAAAGCTGCAGTGACCGGAAGTCAGAGAGAGCAGAGGGGCTGCTGGGTAATTTGATGTCCTTTTTATTTTATTTTTTTAAACTTAAAAGCAAATCTCACCTTTCTGATGAATTGATCACATGTGTTCTGAATCCGATCTGAATATAACTATTAGTCCAAACATTATTCTGCAACTACTTTGATGACAGATTTATTATTTGAGATACTTAAAACATATATAATAAATAAATATAACAATAATTAAATCCAGGAAAAAAATCTGTTGGCGGTCAAGACAGGAATCGTCAGACTAAATGATAATGGCATTTTTTTTAGAGGTTTGTCTTTATTATTAATAAAGTGATGAAACAAACAGGTGTCAGGTGAGGGTGTTGGGTGTCAGGTGTTAGGTGACCTGTCAGTGTCAGGTGTCAGTGTCAGGTGACAGGTGTCAGGTCACTTAGGGGTAATGAAGGTGCAGCTTCAGTACCTGCGGTCTAATTCATTTTGATCAGATGTGACTGTGGAGTACGGGTTCATCTCCTGTAAGAAAACACACAGATATATACAGTGCATATATATATATATATATATATATATATATATATATATATATATATATATATATACAGACACGCATACACAGGCAGGTAAATGCATGAATACAAACACAGAGACACAAAGATGATAAAGATGAACATAAACAAAAATAAGTGATTCTCAAAGTGTAAAACATAAAATATGCTGTTAATATTTACACGTTTATTTCATCAATGACCGTTCCACTTGTATGACTTTTAAAATAACAGATTTATGACATTCTACACTGAATGTGGTACAATGACATTTATCCACTCATGACTTTCTTATCAGATTTTCATGTCATTTTTGCGTCCATTTACACTATGTCTTTTTTTATTGAAATTGTTCAACTTCACTGACTTTTGTTCCATTGTTCCACATACTGTCCTTTGACATGTGTTACATTGTTCCACGTTTGTTAGATTGTTCCACATACTGCCCTTTGACTTTTGTCACATTGTTCCACTTTGGTTACATTGTTTCACACACTATCCTTTGACTTTGTTGCATTGTTCCACATACTATCAATGATTTTGTTACATTGTTCCGCATACTATCCTTTGTATTTTTTTTTACACTTTTGTTACATTGTTACACTTTTGGCACATTTTGTCGTACTATAATGTGACTTTTTTCAATTAAATTTTTCGACATGCTGAACTATGATTTTTGTTTTTCATGTTTTATATCACATACTATATATAACTTTTTTGTCGACATGCTATAGTAAAGCCTTTGTTCATGATCTGTTTTTGACATGCTATATAATGTACCTTTTTGAATGTCTACCAGGTTCATGTCCCTATTCTTCGTACATGGTTCAACAAAGTCGAGCAAATGTCCTATTATCCAGCTTAAATTAGCGAGATGATTGACATCAGGCTAAGTCGGTTTCTCCACAGCTGATCCGTGCTGAAACGGTCTCGTTAATTCTAGCTAGACGTCAGTCATCTGGATAAATGATCGTGCCCGCTCCTCGTCAGAAGGATAATAATGGAGCACTGACACCACGATGTTCTAACAGTACAATGGCAAATAAACTCAGAGGAACCTCTTTTTATTTCTCTGATGAGAAGCAGGAGATGATCATGAAGGCATATGAGGAAGTCAAGACTTTAACCATTCACAGCAAAGGCGTTGCGATTACCCCGCTGAGAGACATAAACGTCGCAAATATATAAGTATAGTAAATATAAATGCGTCAGTGTTGGGAAAATGTATCGGCTAATTTTACGTGCTTCGTCACCCAAATCAATCAGATTATATATAATTAAATGTGCCTGCTGGCAGTAGTAGACAAATAAATATATACTTATGAGGATATATTTACTGTATGCGCGTATGTATCATGTACTATATATGTGTATATTCATGTGTAGATTACCATATACTAGGAGTTTGAATATGTGTATGGGCGGATCAGTATGTATCAATTGAAGCAGTGAAAATAAATTGTGTGTGATTCTCTGTATTCTTATCACAATCACCTTAATCATGTTCTACAATAATGATATGTATGGTGTACTAATCACACTGTCATGTAATTATGAGTGCTTTCAACACATCCAAACGTTTCTTAAGCGCTAAATAAACATTACGGCACGCCATGCAGCGACTGATAGTCTATGTCTGTGAGACGGGCAATGGGCAGTGATCCATGTCCGCGACTCGAGAAGCTCTCGTAAATAAATGATTCCTTGCCGGCAGAATCGATTGTATAGGGAGTCATGATGATGTGAGCTCTAACAGGAAGTCATGAGGATGTGAGCTCTAACAGGAAGTCATGAGGATGTGAGCTCTAACAGGAAGTCATGAGGATGTGAGCTCTAACAGGAAGTCATGAGGATGTGAGCTCTAACAGGAAGTCATGAGGATGTGAGCTCTAACAGGAAGTCATCATGATGTGAGCTCATACAGGAAGTCATGATGATGTGAGCTCTAACAGGAAGTCATGATGATGTGAGCTCTAACAGGAAGTCATGATGATGTGAGCTCGTACAGGAAGTCATCATGATGTGAGCTCGTACAGGAAGTCATGAGGATGTGAGCTCGTACAGGAAGTCATCATGATGTGAGCTCGTACAGGAAGTCATCATGATGTGAGCTCTAACAGGAAGTCATGAGGATGTGAGCTCTAACAGGAAGTCATGAGGATGTGAGCTCTAACAGGAAGTCATGAGGATGTGAGCTCTAACAGGAAGTCATGAGGATGTGAGCTCTAACAGGAAGTCATGAGGATGTGAGCTCTAACAGGAAGTCATGAGGATGTGAGCTCTAACAGGAAGTCATGAGGATGTGAGCTCTAACAGGAAGTCATGAGGATGTGAGCTCTAACAGGAAGTCATGAGGATGTGAGCTCTAACAGGAAGTCATGATGATGTGAGCTCATACAGAAAGTCATCATGATGTGAGCTCTAACAGGAAGTCATCATGATGTGAGCTCTAACAGGAAGTCATCATGATGATGTGAGCTCGTACAGGAAGTCATCATGATGTGAGCTCGTACAGGAAGTCATCATGATGTGAGCTCGTACAGGAAGTCATCATGATGTGAGCTCTAACAGGAAGTCATCATGATGTGATAACGGATCTTGGCGATCTGGAAGAACTCTCTCCCTATAAAACTAATATAACTAATATCGCTCCTTCATCAATGAGGAAGGGAGCTGCTTTTTTGTCATGTGGGAGTGGCCAGCTTATCCAGTGAATTTCAGTTAGCCTGTGCAGGTTAACATTTGTGGATGTGTTGCTATGGTGATTTTTCTAAAGTTGCTTCGAGGAACCGAAAAGCCTGACCTACGTCATCTTATCCTTGAAAATTTGCCAGCTAACTCAATAAACCAGGTACGAAGAATAGGGCCCAGGTCTTGTTCCCTACTAGGTTCATGTCTCTGGTCTTCCAGGGCCCAGGTCTTGGGCCCTACTAGGTTCATGTCTCTGGTCTTCCAGGGCCCAGGTCTTGTTCCCTACTAGGTTCATGTCTCTGGTCTTCCAGGGCCCAGGTCTTGGGTCTTACCCACAGAGTCTCTCTCTCTTCAGCTGCTGATGTTTCGTTGTGTTTGCTGAACACATCTTCATATCCAAACATGTTCAAATGACTCACGACTGACTTCCACATTTGGACTTATTTACTGTTGTTAACTAAAGAAATCTGTGTTAAAGACTTCTAAGCTCGTCTGGTCCGGTTTCTGTGGCAACCTGGAGGGACATTAAACGTCTCAAAAAATTATGTTTTACTCTTATTTTTTCTGACATGCAAAAAATGACATGTTCTAACATGCTATATATATACTAAGATATATTTATAACTTTTTTCGATATAACTTTTTTCATATTTTTCGACAGCTTTTTTTATGATGTTCTTTTGACATAGTATACTGTGACATTTTATTCAACATACCATACTATGACATATATAACTTGTTTTCGACATGCTAATCTAGACCTTTCTAGATCTTTTAATTACACTTTTAACATGCTTTATAATTTTTTAGACAGAACATAATGACATATTTATTTATTTACTTATTTTCGACATTATACTATGACTTTTTTGTCATTTGTCATATTATGCTTTCCTCTTACTTTTAATGACATGTTCTAAGATGCTATACTAAGACATATTTTTTTTCGACATACATATATACTATAAAATATATATATATATATATATATATATATATATATATATATATATATATATATTATTGTGTGCTAAAAAGATCCTCCATGTGCAAGAGCAACCAAATACTCATCACTCACATTCAATAAATGATATCAAACATTTAAACACAGCGGACAGATGAAGGAGAGTCGCTCAACTCACAATCAGAGGTTTGGGTGGGAGGGGTTAATGAGGAGGGGGAGGGGCTCCGTGGTCTCCATGGGAACCTTCACTGGAGGGGAGGCGGAGCTACCGGGCTGAGGGACAAAGAGACGAAGAGGTCGGCATGCGGGACAAACTGGGAGTAAAGAACAAGACTCCACGTTTCCTTTATTTGTGTTATCATCAAACAGCTCGTGAGCCAAGAGGTGCATTAAAAACATATCAGCTCCTTCATTCATAAGTTACACACATATTCTTTAGTTATGGCCTCCTGTGTGTTTGGTCAAAGTTACAGCCAACAGCTGTTTTAGGAAATTATGAGGATTGTTTTTTTTAAATAAAAATTACAATTTATATATTTGTGATCCCCCTTTTTTATTTTAATTATATTTATTGGTTTTCGAGTTTACAGATAAGTTCAATGCAAATAACATGTTTTGTGTTTTACAAACAAAAGAGCAAAAAAGGACAAAAACATTAAAAGAATATTGACAGAAGGGTTAAAAACAAACAAAAACACAGACACAAAAAGAGTGAAATACAAATATATTAAAAAGAGGAGTTGGAAGATGCTCTGTGTCCCCAAAACATAATTACAATAACTTTAAGTCTACAAATAACACACAAGGAGATGTAAAGCTTATATTCAGCCACTTTTACTCTAATTTCTCAGTTTGGTGATCCATCTTCTTCGTTTTGTTTGTTTTTCAAATATTTAAACTTCAGGATTAAATTTCTCCTTTAAAACAAAGTTGTTTTTTTGTCTTTTCACGGGAATTTTGTCAAAAACACACAGAGCTTTTCTCCTTGAAGCAGAAGCTGGTGAGCGACAAGCAGACAGACGCGTTAGAGGAGGATGGACACGAGAGAGAACAGTGCCTTCAGCAGCACTGTGGGCAGAGAAACACACACTGTTAGTGGCAGAGACAACACACACAGCATGGACACACACATTCAAAGGCACGCTGAAGTCAGCTTTGTCCTCCTCACCTCCTCGTCGCTCTCGGGCTCCGCCTTCTTCTTCTCCTTCTTCGTCGTCTTGTCGTCCTCCTTCTTCTTCTTGTCTTTGTCCGGCAGGATGTCGTCCAGCCAGGCGAGGTCGTGCTGCGAGAACATGAAGTCCAGCAGCTTCCTCACCACCAGCAGACCCAGGATCTGGAGAGAGGAGGGAGGGGGCGTTCAGGTACCAGGCTGTGAAGAATATAGGTACTACAAGGAGGGGGCGTTCAGGTACCACGCTGTGAAGAATATAGGTACTATAAGGAGGGGGCGTTCAGGTACCACGCTGTGAAGAATATAGGTACTATAAGGAGGGGGCGTTCAGGTACCACGCTGTGAAGAATATAGGTACTATAAGGAGGGGGCGTTCAGGTACCACGCTGTGAAGAATATAGGTACTATAAGGAGGGGGCGTTCAGGTACCACGCTGTGAAGAATATAGGTACTATAAGGAGGGGGCGTTCAGGTACCACGCTGTGAAGAATATAGGTACTATAAGGAGGGGGCGTTCAGGTACCAGGCTGTGAAGAATATAGGTACTACAAGGAGGGGGCGTTCAGGTACCAGGCTGTGAAGAATATAGGTACTACAAGGAGGGGGCGTTCAGGTACCACGCTGTGAAGAATATAGGTACTATAAGGAGGGGGCGTTCAGGTACCACGCTGTGAAGAATATAGGTACTATAAGGAGGGGGCGTTCAGGTACCAGGCTGTGAAGAATATAGGTACTACAAGGAGGGGGCGTTCAGGTACCACGCTGTGAAGAATATAGGTACTATAAGGAGGGGGCGTTCAGGTACCAGGCTGTGAAGAATATAGGTACTACAAGGAGGGGGCGTTCAGGTACCACGCTGTGAAGAACGCAGGTACTACAAGGAGGGGGCGTTCAGGTACCAGGCTGTGAAGAATATAGGTACTACAAGGAGGGGGCGTTCAGGTACCACGCTGTGAAGAACGCAGGTACTACAAGGAGGGGGCGTTCAGGTACCACGCTGTGAAGAATATAGGTACTACAAGGAGGGGGCGTTCAGGTACCACGCTGTGAAGAACGCAGGTACTACAAGGAGGGGGCGTTCAGGTACCACGCTGTGAAGAACGCAGGTACTACAAGGAGGGGGCGTTCAGGTACCACGCTGTGAAGAACGCAGGTACTACAAGAAGGAGGCGTTCAGGTACCAGGCTGTGAAGAACGCAGGTACTACAAGGAGGAGGCGATCAGGTACCACACTGTGAAGAACGCCCTGTTACAGGTGCTACAAGGAGGAGGCGTTCAGGTACCACGCTGTAAACAATACAGGTACTACAAGGAGGAGGCGTTCAGGTACCGCGCTGTAAACAATACAGGTACTACAAGGAGGAGGCGTTCAGGTACCAGGCTGTAAAGAATACAGGGGCTACAAGGAGGAGGCGTTCAGGTACCATGCTGTAAATAATTGAGGTGAATCCTGGACAGTCGGCAGTCGGCTCCCAGTCTACCAGCGTATTAAAGATGGATGCCAGACTTACCATCACTGGGAAGATGATGGCCAGGAAGGTGGACTTTAGGACCCAGAGGACGGCCAGACAGATGATCTGCACCAGCGTGAAGAGGTGGACGCGCCTCAGCGGCACGTGGCGCAGGAAGGAGAAGTCGGGTTGGTGTTTGGGCGGCATGAGGTAGAGCTTGATGCGCTCCCAGAACTGCAACGAGAGGAGGGACTTCCTGTCTGTTCTCCTTCATGGTGCTGCATGTCTCTATAATATTATACTTTATGTCTCTATAATATGATACTTATATCTCTCTATATTACTGTATGTCTCTATAATATGATGCTTTATATCTCTATATGATACTTTATGTCTCTATATGATACTTTATGTCTCTATATGGTACTTTATTATTGAATATACATTTATATATATATATATATATATATATATATATATATATATATATATATATATATATATATATATATATATACAGTTATATCTTATGCTTACATTATAGCATGTTCTTTATCAAACATGTATTGATCAAACTAGTCAATAAAAAAACTGGTTTTGTTTTGTTTGATTCGCACCTGTGAAAGCCGGGGGGCGGGGCATGAAAAGGGGGCGGGCATGAATGTCATATATCTACCTGGATGCCACTGAGGGAGGCCACGCCCATGTAGAGGAACACTCCATACAGGACGGGCATCGGGATGTACTGCAGAGAGACACGTTAACATACTGATAATGATAATAATAATAATAATAATAATAATAATAATAATAATAATAATAATAATAACAATAATAATACTGAGTGGAAACACAGAACGTTCACGTGATCCTTAAGGAACAAACCTGAAGAACCGGAGCCAGAAAGATGGAAAGTCCAGTGAGAACAAACACCAGGATGCCCGTCAGCCGCTGCTCCCTGAGATATGAATGAAGAGGTTTATTATCAAAGAAGATGCATTATTAAATAAAGACTCATTAATAAAGAGATGTATTCTTAAATAAAGACTCATTAATAAAGAGATGTATTGTTAAATAAAGACTCATTAATAACAAGGTTTATTATTAAAGAAACACTCATTAATAAAGAGATGTATTATTAAAGAATATTCATTATTAAATGAGGAGATTTATTAATAAAGACTCACACAATTGTATTATTATTATTGTTCAGTGGAAACACACACACACAGACACACACACCTATAGACACACACACACACACTCACCGGACCCCCAGGAACTGCGGCTGCTCCCCCGGGGCGCTGGACTCGCTCTCCATCTTCAGCGAGTCGATGTGAGCGATGGAGATGACGGTGGCGGCGACGTACCAGGGCAGACCCATGAAGGAGCACACGGCCATCAGGACCCCGACCCAGAACAGGTCCAAGTGGTACCCGCAGCCCTTCTGCAGGCAGGAGGAGAACAGTGCCTTTAATGGCCTGCAGGGGGCAGCAGAGGCCAGAGTGGCTCCACTGTGTCACACACACTATGTGTAACACATTATGCTCCAGCTTCACTTGTTGTGTGTTTTCACTCCTGCATTATGACAAATACTTTTTGTATCGGTCCGTGACCTCCATTCACCTTCAACTTGTTCTCTTTGCGGTTGACGATGACGGCGCTGATCTGCTGGTCCATGAAGATGAGGATGGTGACGAGGAGCGCGGGGACGGAGCTGGCGATGTACCACCACCAGGGGTTCTTACCGAAGGGCATCACCAGCCAGCCGCGGTCAGGACGGGTGGGCTGATACACACACACACACACACACACACACACACACACACACACACACACACACACACACACACACACACACAAATAAATATACAGATCTTTTTTATTGTTTGTTTTTCATATTCATATATTATATATTGTACATTTTCATATTTATATTACATATAATATATATATATACGTATATATATATAGATATATATATATATCTATATATACGTATATATATATACGTATATATATATATATATACGTATATATATATTCACGTCTATTGTGTATTTATTTACAATAAACGGTGATGATCCGTAAATGTATCTATGGCTGTTTGATACATGCAGTAAACAGTAAAATACTGTAATTCATGCGTTCGCCACCGGGGGCAGAGCGCTACACATGCAGGGCTTCAGGGGGAGGAGCTTCAGGGGGAGGAGCCAAATACCTTGAACTCAGTGGGAACGATTAGTTTGGGCGTCTCTAAACCCATCAACATGTCCAGACCCACAAAGGACATGATGGACATGAAGATGGAGAAATCACTGATTAGCTTCCTCAGCTGGGGAGGAGGGGGCGGGAGGGGGGGAGGAGGAGAGGAGGAGGAGGAGTGGAGGAGAGAGGAGACGAATATGTAGGAAGTACAAAAACAGGAGGAGGTGAACACAGGAAGAAAAAGAAAAGAGAAAAGAGAAGTTATTCACGGTGAAATAAATCATTTATGAATCAAACGAGTAGATTATGAATCCATAAGAAACGAGATGTTCTGGAGGAAGAGACGTAAACCAACAACGTTCAGGGAAAGAGAGAGAGGCGGACGAGGGACCTTGATCTCCGTGGGGACGAGCAGCTTGGGCGTGTCCAGCTCCATCAGGACGTCCAGACCACAGAACACCAGTATGGAGATCATGATGGAGAAGTCACTGAGCAGGGACCGCAGCTGGAGAACGTCCAGGAGAGGAGGAGAACATGGAGGAGAACAGGGAGAGGACATGAGGAGAACATGAGGAGAACAGGGAGAGGACATGAGGAGAACATGAAGAGAACAGGGAGAGGACATGAGGAGAACATGAGGAGAACAGGGAGAGGACATGAGGAGAACAGGGAGAGGACATGAGGAGAACATGGAGGAGAACAGGGAGAGGACATGAGGAGAACATGAGGAGAACAGGGAGATGACATGAGGAGAACATGAGGAGAACAGGGAGGAGAACAGGGAGAGGACATGAGGAGAACATGAAGAGAACAGGGAGAGGACATGAGGAGAACATGGAGGAGAACAGGGAGAGGACATGAGGAGAACATGAGGAGAACATGAGGAGAACAGGGAGAGGACATGAGGAGAACATGAGGAGAACAGGAAGAGGACATGAGGAGAACATGAGGAGAACAGGGAGAGGACATGAGGAGAACATGAGGAGAACAGGGAGAGGACATGAGGAGAACATGAGGAGAACATGGAGGACATGGAGGAGAACATGGAGGACATGGAGGAGAACATGGAGGAGAACAGGAAAGGACATGGAGGAGAACACGAGGAGAACACAGGGAGGAGAATACGAGGAGAACACGAGGAGAACATGGAGAACATGGAGAACATGGAGGAGAACATGGAGAAGAACACGAGGAGAACACGAGGAGAACACGAGGAGAACATGGAGAACACGAGGAGAACATGGAGGAGAACATGGAGGAGAACACGAGGAGAACACGAGGAGAACGCGTAGGAAGTCTCACCTTGGTGGGGAAGTAGCGGCTGAACTTGAACTTCTTGAGGGACACCGTCATGGAGTAGGTCCCGAAGAAGAGGATGAAGGACATGAGCGCCAGGTCGGGGACGTACTTACAGGAGCTGCCCACCAGGAGGCCGCCGGACCGCTCACACTCCTTCTTACTCAGAGTGCTCCAGTCCAGACCGGTCAGGTTCAGCTGCAGAGAGACAAAGAGATGGGAAAACACAACACAGAACTCTGGGAATTCTGTCTCTCTGTCTCTTTGTCTCTCTGTCTCTGTCTCTCTGTCTCTCTGTCTCTTTGTCTCTCTGTCTCTCTGTCTCTTTGTCTCTCTGTCTCTGTCTTTCTGCCTCTCTGTCTTTCTGTCTCTTTGTCTCTTTGTCTTTCTGTCTCTTTGTCTTTCTGTGTTTCTGTCTCTTTGTCTCTTTGTCTCTCTGTCTCTCTGTCTCTGCCTCTTTGTCTTTCTGTCTCTTTGTCTTTCTGTCTCTTTGTCTTTCTGTGTTTCTGTCTCTTTGTCTCTCTGTCTCTCTGTCTCTTTGTCTCTCTGTCTCTTTGTCTCTCTGTCTCTTTGTCTCTCTGTCTCTTTGTCTCTCTGTCTCTCTGTCTCTGCCTCTTTGTCTCTCTGTCTCGTTGTCTCTTTGTGTCTCTGCCTCTTTGTCTCTCTGTCTCTTTGTCTCTTTGTCTCTTTGTCTTCCTGCCTCTCTGTCTTTCTGTCTCTTTGTCTCTTTGTCTTTCTGTCTCTTTGTATTTCTGTGTTTCTGTCTCTTTGTCTCTCTGTCTCTTTGTCTCTTTGTCTCTTTGTGTCTCTGCCTCTTTGTCTCTTTGTTTCTCTGTCTCTTTGTCTCTCTGTCTCTCTGTCTCTTTGTCTCTCTGGCTCTGCCTCTTTGTCTCTCTGTCTCTTTGTCTTTCTGTGTTTCTGTCTCTTTGTCTCTTTGTCTCTTTGTCTCTCTGTCTCTCTGTCTCTGCCTCTTTGTCTCTCTGTCTCTTTGTCTCTTTGTGTCTCTGCCTCTTTGTCTCTTTGTTTCTCTGTCTCTTTGTCTCTCTGTCTCTTTGTCTCTTTGTCTTCCTGCCTCTCTGTCTCTCTGTCTCTTTGTCTCTTTGTCTCTCTGTCTCTTTGTCTCTCTGTCTCTCTGTCTCTTTGTCTCTCTGTCTCTCTGTCTCTGCCTCTTTGTCTCTCTGTCTCTTTGTCTTCCTGCCTCTCTGTCTTTCTGTCTCTTTGTCTTTCTGTCTCTTTGTCTATCTGTGTTTCTGTCTCTTTGTCTCTCTGTCTCTCTGTCTCTTTGTCTCTCTGTCTCTGCCTCTTTGTCTCTCTGTCTCTTTGTCTTTCTGTGTTTCTGTCTCTTTGTCTCTTTGTCTCTTTGTCTCTTTGTCTTTCTGTCTCTTTGTCTTTCTGTCCTGCCATGAGATGCTTGATGAACACGTCTGTGGAGTGAAGTCCTAGTTTGGTGAAATTCTCCCTCAGTGACTTCTGTCCTTTAGCTTCACAAAGAGGAAGTGAGATGTTTCCGTCTTCACTCACCAGCATAGTCAAGTTATCGTCTGCGAGCGGAGCTGAAACATTGAAGCCCAGAGCAGATGCTGAGGAACACAAGAGGGGGACGCCGCAATGAATTATGGGTAACGTGACAGGTGATGACCCAGTGTGGATCAGGATTCATTCAAGAACATATGAGCAGGAAATGTCACAAAACAAATTAGGACTTTAAGGAATGACCTAAAATATTGTCACAGAAACAATATCGGGTGTTAAAGGAATACTACGCAAAAATATTTTGGAAATTCTAGCTCTGAAGAGTGACAATGGATCCCAAACACAATATTACTGTAAATACTCACGTTGTCAGACAACATCCAAAGACGAGGCAGAAAGAAGACGAGATACAAACATCATCACAGAGTAAAGACCAAATGTGTGCAACTATTTACATTAAAATATTAAAAACACACATTAATAATAATCAATAGTTTTCATGCCAATAACTTAGAAGAGTTGACTTGTTTCCTAATCAGGAATACTGGAGCTGTAATATAACCCTAACCCATAAAGTAACAAAAAAACTAAACTAAACAAATAAATATACATCCATCTTCTCAGCTCACTCAAAGAGACACCAAACATTTGTCATCTCTGACTCTCAACGATTAATTTTCCCGAATCCTTCGGTTATTCCAAGCAGACATTTATGAACTTTAACACTGAGAAAACTCATGAACCAAAAGGACAGAATAAAAGTGGAGGTCTGAGGACTCACCCTGGTCCGGGGCGATGCATTCACACCTATAGGAGGTGACGAAATCCGGCTTGAAGCCGCGGTTGATCGGGTAATACTTCCAGGCTCCGACCTGTGAAAAACAAAACAGGGGGTGTGTTGCATTTATGTCAAGCGTCCTTTTTCTGAACATTTAGAGTCTGAACCCTTTTTTAATCAAGCGTCGCCCACCATCTTCTTAATGGCATCCGAGATGAAGATGAAGGAGATGAGGCTGGAGAAGCCCTCCTCGGTGAAGCGGGTCATGTACTTGATGATGTAGCTAGCGTCCGAGAGGACGAGCACGAAACACTGGAGGCACGAGTGGAGGCCGATCCACAGACGCAGCTCCATGTAGTCGATCTCGTTGCTCCTGTTGAGGAGAAGACGACATTTAGAGACCACAGTTCAAAATATCACGCCCAAATATCACGGTTATGATGCAACTATCATCACTCATATTCCGACAGCTGAGGAAGTAAATGATGTATTATTCAACTTTGTTATTAGTCATCTAGATAAATAAGAGAGAAGTAGAGTAATTTTCCATAGACTTCTATACAACCTGAGGAGTCGCCCCCTGGTGGTCAGGAGAGAGAATGCAGCTTTAACACGTGAAGCATATACTTCTATACAACCTGAGGAGTCACCCCCTGGTGGTCAGGAGAGAGAATGCAGCTTTAACACATGAAGCATGGACTTCTCTCGGTCTATTCTCTGGTCACTTTCGCTTTCAAAAACTGCAGATTTAAGGTTATTTTTTAGCCAATATAACTCTGGAATTTCGGTTCGCTGACATTTTTTACAGCTCTTCTTTTCAACGCTTCAGGAGAATGATATTACTCCCCAAAACACAAAACTAAGCTTGAGAGAAGATTTCAATGTTCACGCCTCTGTGCTTTTTTTACGTACTTGCTGAATTCATAAAGCAGTTTCTCAAAGATGAGAATGGGTCCCGTTGAGCTGAGGATGATGAGCGGCTGGCCACCGAACACACAGAAGACCGTCCCCGCTAGGGCGGTGCCGAGGAAGCTCTCCATCACGCCCTTTGAAGGGAGAGGCAAACAGGAAGTGAGACAAATAGGAAGTGAGACGTTGTGGGACGCGCCGCCGCTTCTCGACAGTTTTGTTTTCCGTCGTGGAGACCTGGTAGTTGTCGGTGGCGTCCCCCAGCAGTCCTCCGAAGGTGATGGCGTTGGTGATGCAGCCCAGGTAGATGAAGAGCACGGCGGAGATGGACTGGATGTGGAAGCCGTCGTAGATGTCGCTGCAGAACCACGGGATCTTCCGCTTGATGTCGAGCCACAAGCCGCCTCCGAACCTGCCGGAACGAGAGAGAGATATGTGAATGCCTTCATAATGTCAATTTATCATGTAAAGAACATTAGATATAACCAGAGGACATTATTCTATACAGTGTGTGTATGAAGGTCTTTTATGGAGAGTCAACTATGTATCTATCTAGAACTATGTGTATTGATCTTTTTTTTCCATACAAAACTATTTATTAATCTATGTCCAAACATGTAAAGGTTTGTGTTTCATGGTATATTAATCGTCTGCCAGTAAACCTCCTGACGAGATGCATGGAAATTAATTACAATATAAGATATACAAAATATATTTCTTGACTCTGAATATGTCACTTCATTTGTTGCTCGTCGCTTTTTTAGAAAGAAAAAAATCAGCCGATTCCAGCAGGCTGATCAATCTCTGATATATGATCTATGATATATGATATCGTCCTTTTCTTACCTCCCGGTGAATTTCAGCTCCTCTCCGAGCTCGTGTGGAGCCGGGAACTCCTCGTCTTCTCCTCCAGCCGCCCCGCTAGCCGAGCCGTTCATCTGACCGAGCTCGTTTAGGTTCAGCACCGACTTCCTGCGGCGGACACGGAGACAGAGCGAGGCTCAGAGGTAGAGCGAGGCTCAGAGGTAGAGCGAGGCTCAGAGGTAGAACGAGGCTCAGAGGTAGAACGAGGCTCAGAGGTAGAACGAGGCTCAGAGGTAGAAAGACTCTCCCAGCTCAGCAGAGACACCGCTAGAGAGCAGCCGCTGAACCAAGCGGAGCATTTAGCGAGCATAAAGAGGCATGTTTTTAGGAGGTGGTGGAGACCAAATACGGAGCTAAAAGAGAACATTGGAGGTACTCCCGCTGTATGTGGGAATAAAAAACTAACTTATTTCTGCTGTCCCCTAGCGGTAGAAATAGATCTGTTTTCTCAAGTTTAAACATGGTTACGTGTGGTTAAGTTTACATGCCTCATTTCCGCCGATGGAACCTTCTTGGGGGGTTCGATGCGTATTTTGGGGTCCCATTCCCCCGGCGGGAGGACGATCACCTCGTCTAGGAACTCGTCCACACCAGCGATCAGGTCCTCGCGGTCCCGGGCTTTGTAGGCGACGTCGCTGAACAACTGACAGGAAGTGAAGGAGATAAAAAGTGAATCAGTGTGTGTGTGTGTGTGTGTGTGTGTGTGTGTGTGTGCGTGTGTGTGTGTGTGTGTGTGTGTGTGTGTGTGTGCATGTGTGTGCGTGTGAGTGTGTCACTCACGTCGTCCACCATGAGCGTAGCGATAGCTCTGCCGATCTCATTGTAGGATTTGGCTTTGCCGTGTGGGCCCAGCAGGATGAAGAGAAACCTGCAGGGACAAAAGGTTAAGAGTTATTTGTTATATATACACAACTAATATATAATTTAAAGGGGACGCATACGGATTAAAGGGGACGCATAGGAGTTAAACGGGACGTATAGGAGTTAAAGGGGATGCATAGGGGTTAAAGGGGACGCATAGGGGTTAAAGGGAACACATAGGAGTTAAAGGGGACTCATAGGGGTTGAAGGGGACGCATAGGAGTTAAAGGAGACGCATAGGGGTTAAAGGGGACGCATAGGGGTAAAAGGGGACGCATAGGGGTTAAAGGGGATGTAAAGGGGTTAAAGGGGACACATAGGAGTTAAAGGGGACGCATAGGGGTAAAAGGGGACGCATAGGGGTTAAAGGGGATGTAAAGGGGTTAAAGGGGACACATAGGAGTTAAAGGGGGCGCATAGGGGTAAAAGGGGACGCATAGGGGTTAAAGGGGACGCATAGGGGTTAAAGGGGATGTAAAGGGGTTAAAGGGGACACATAGGAGTTAAAGGGGACGCATAGGAGTTAAAGGGGACGTGTAGGGGTTAAAGGGGACGCATAGGTGTTAAAGGGGGTCCATAGGAGCTGCTCACCTGGTCGGCACCGGGACCTCGGTCAGGCCTCCCAGCGTCGTGGCCTGAGCCAGACGCACGAAGGACACGAAGGGCTTGGCCAGGAAATCCACCTCGCCGATCAGGACGTTAGAGGCTTCGGCATCGCGAGGAATCTTCTTCATGAACTTATTCTTCAGCTGGAAGTGGAGAGAGAGAAAGAGAGAGAGAGAGAGTTGTTGGAGGCATGTTGCACTGACCTTCCCCATCTGCCCATGTGTGATACAATCAGTCGGCATGCATAACAAGCTGGTGATCAATGGAATCATGCGAGCAGTCACAGAATAGATTTTAATTAAATGAATTAGATGGATTTGTGAGAAACCTAAAAGATGAATTCTAACATTTTTGGTAAACCTCTGGCTATGCATCTAACGCAGTGGTTGTCAAACGGGGTTACATGAGATTTAAAAATATATATATTTAAAATTAGCATCCATTAAAAAAAAAAATAATATATATCAATATTTAAAATATATATATATATATATATATAAAATATATTTATATATATATAAATATATCAAATGTATTTATATATAATAAATATTAAATAAAAAATAAAAAAGTGTAAATTCATAAACTGTTTGGAGCTTGAACTACATTAGCTGAATGAAACTCCTTGCGTTAGCGGTTAGCTCCATAATGAATCATGGGAATGATTTACATAATAGAAGGTCTACCGTTAGATCCTCTCTTTAGCCGAGCAGGCCTGCTAACAGCTAGGCAGAGGAGCTACGCTACGTAACGTCGCTGTTGTTCACAATGTAACATTTTCAGGAGCAGTCATTGCATATTTTTACTGAATATTGGCCCCGAATAAAGATCACATTTAGTTTGTTTACGAGACGCGGGAAGTCTGAACGTCGAGCGTCGATATTACATGACAACACGGTGAGGAAGTTCTGCATCATAACACACCACCTCCCTGCCTCCTCCTCCTCCTCCTCCTCCTCCTCAGCAAGGCAGCATGAGGCAGTAATCTGTTAATTCAGCTCTTAGTTCGCTCTCTTGGCCTGGAGAAACCATACGTCTGGCTCCTCGGCCTCACACTCCACGTGAGTCGCCATCTGCAGCCGCGCTGTAGCCGCGTATTTACTGGAGGAGATCAAAGATGGATGGAGGTGCCGCTCCGGCTTCTGCCCACAAATCATTTAAACCTCAGGGTCACATGACGGGTCCATTCCAAGCTTCCCTTTGAAGTTCTCGTGGAGATATTTACCCGAATAGCAAAACAACCGAATTACTGTGGCTCGTTCACGACGGAATGAAAAGGAGACTGAAACCTGGAGAGTTCCTGTGGTCGCACTCAAACAATGCAGCTCAGGAGTTTAGAAGTCTGCACACACACACACACACACACACACACACACACACACACACACACACACACACACACACACACACACACAGGTACAAACAAAGTTGAACAGCCACCCGGCTGAGTGGATTACAGGGATTACGCTGTCCTGACGACTGTGCATACGTCCTCATAAAACAGGGCTCAACTTTTCATAACACACACACACACACACACACACACACACACACACACACACACACACAGGGTGTCACTTTAAGCCACCTGATGTATTATTATCCTCCTGCAGGCAACAGGAGATTAGCTGACAGTGGATCATATATATGTGTATATATATATATATATATATATATATATATATATATATATATATATATATATATATATATGTATATATATATATATATATATATATATATACATACATATATATTTAAAAAGGGCAATTTAACTATTTCTACACATAAAGGGTCGCTACTAGTTTGTCCTCTGTGCAACCCTGATGACGTCAGTGTAGAGCAGAGAGACTATTCACAAGGCCTTATTTATTTTTCTAAAAAAATTCCAAATGGTTTGCATCCCATAGTAAATACAGAATATCTCCTCAATCAGATGGGCTACTTGAGTCACTTCAGAAGGTATAATATACAGAAAACACCTGTGGGACCTGTTAAGAGGTTCATATAGCAGAATCCTACTATAAAATATCACTATGTGTTAACAGTATCTCTACAAAGTTTGACTTTGATTAAGTAAAGTTAAATATTTTTAGTAATTCATTTAGTGCAGATTTCGTGTACCGTAGGTTTAGGTCCGCTGAAAGCAAAAATGCCCTAACTTTCTTCCTGGACCTTGAACGCCTCTGGTTCCACAACAGAGGGGCTCTGCTCAAGCAGATGCACCAAAACATACCAAGCAGGTATTGATTATCCATAAGTAAGTACAATACATACCAAGTACTGTTTATCCATAAGTAAGTACAATACATACCAAGTATTGTTTATCCATAAGTAAGTACAATACATACCAAGTATTGTTTATCCATAAGTAAGTACAATACATACCAAGTATTGTTTATCCATAAGTAAGTACAATACATGCCAAGTATTGTTTATCCATAAGTAAGTACAATACATACCAAGTATTGTTTATCCATAAGTAAGTCATATTTCAGTGTTTTGTCTGGAATGTGGTTGATATCTTGAGGTTTTGTCTGGCTGGCAGTGGATTTGATGTATTGGTGGATTCTGTAGGTCGTAAGCTTTCCAGAAAGGTGAGCTAATCATGTGTAGCATCAAGCTAGGGATATGAAAAAAGATATGTTCATCACATGGAGAGCTCTCTCAAGTCATATTTATGGTTTATGTAAATATTTATGGTTGAATTGTGTTATAAACATGTAACATTGACTTATATGCTCTTGTAAGGCTGTGCAGTTTTCTTTGCTATGTCACATCAGAGGATCTGGTGGATTCATGGAGTATGAGGACTTGGAGAGTGAGGAAGACCTCCTGATGAAGAATTCAGCCCCCAGTTTGGGGGCACCTGGGATTTATGGAAAATGCAAGCTTTTGAGAAATGTTTATTTTTAAACTCTTCTCAACAAAATTGGTTTGCAGGGTAAAAATATGTCTCCAGTATGTGATTTGGGTGGATTGACCCTTTAACTGGAACATATTTCAATGACAAAATAGCATATTCCTTTGGTATAATAATAAGATTAAAAAAATAAAGTGTTTCTAAAATACAGACTTCATTTCTAAACCAAAATTTTTTCCCAAAAAAAACAAAAAAACCAGTTGAAGAGAAAAGCTGGAAATATTCTGCCCCACATTATTTCCACTAAGCTGTTTATACGGCTGATGAAAAATTAACATTCCAGTAATATTCACGTGACGCGAGGCCTTCATAAACAAACTGCTGTAAGCACCTCGTTCTCAGAGGAATTCTCCTAAAAGCTGAATAATATCTGCAAATCCGACATTTCTTAATTTGAACGAGGCTTAATTCTCAATATCTGAATGGAGTGTTCTGTTTGTATGCGAGCTTCAAATTCTGAATATTTTCATAATCAGAACACTTAAACGTAGTAAATGTATCTATCTATCTATCTATCTATCTATCTATCTATCTATCTATATGTATATATACATACATATATATATATGTATCTATATATGTATATTCTCTCTCCTGACCACCAGGGGGTGACTCCTTTGGTTGTATAGAAGTATATGCTTCATGTGTTAAAGCGGCATTCTCTCTCTTGACCACCAGGGGGCGACTCCTCTGGTTGTATAGAAGTATATGCTTCCTTCATGTGTTAAAGCTGCATTTACCAAGGGGTGACTCCTCCGGTTGTATAGAAGTCTATGTATAAATGTATCAACTGACGAGTAAAATGTATCTCTTCTTCCTCTTCATGTACAGCAACAACAACAACAACAACTGTAGTTTATTTTTAACTCAATCACACGTATAAATACTCACTAGAGCACCACACGTGAATCCATCCGCCGCTGAAAATAGTCCCCCAAACAAATTCACGCGTCCTCCTGTTTGTTTGGTAATAAACTAACATGCCGGATGTTTTAGGAAGCTGCTGATGAAAATATGTATTTGTGTTTTTAAAGGTTGACGTCTGGGAGTCAGGAAGCATTCAGAGAGTTGCGTTTGGTCTTTACGTGGGATTTGATGACCATAAAAATACGGAATCTAAAACCGAAGTAGCTTGGCGTTGGCGGTTACCTGGTCGGTGCTCGGCGTGTCTGAGATGTCGTTCATGCTGCGGCTCTGAGCGTTATCTGAGAGGGAAACACACGTTATTATGTATTTCACAAAACAAAAACAAATGCCACTGGAGGTTTAAAGGAAGAAAGAAAGAACATTAAAAGTTCATGAAAGCCACAACAATTACCAGAACGTCATCAGTTTTGGTTCTGAAGGGATTAAAATGATTGAATGACTTATTTCCCTTTTTTGGAACAAAGAGAAGGAGAACAAACCCCAGCGAGTTTCATAATAATCCTCCTCGCCCAGACGGAGTCACACATGAACACAAAGACTCTCATGCAGCAGCGGGGCGCTAGCGGGGTGCTAGCGGGGCGCTAGCGGGGCGTTAGCGGGGTTCAGGTATTTAGTTGATTAAAAACACAGAATGAAGCAGACAAGTTATTAAAGTGAGAGTTATGTTATAGTCATAGTGAGTGTGCAACATGTGACACAATAACTGTCTCATCATCTTAACCGCTGCCGTCGGCCATCTTTATGTTTCCTGTTTTTTTTTTATCGAAAGTGAATCAAAAGTGGCAGAAACAAGAAAACAAATCTTATTTTTGTTGTTGCTACAGTTAACCGCTAATGTTAGCATCACGAGAACGTTATCATTTACCTTCAGCCGGTACTCATTTTCACTGAGCAGAGCCTGAACGCATCATGAGAACGTTATCATTTACCATCACGTTACTAGCTCTCCTCCTGTTGGTCTGTCCAGATCGTACACATTGCACTGTGTGTGTGTGTGCGTGTGTGTGTGTGTGTGTGTGTGTGTGTGTTCAAACTCACGCAGACGGCTAAGGCTGCTTGACTGCCGAGAGCGTAGGTCTTCTGTGGAGTGGTGGGTCCCAGAAGCTGAACTAGTGCTATGACTCAGATTAGCTTGAGGACTACGGTCTGCCGAGCAGCAGAAGAAGAAGACGTGAACACGACGAGCACAGAAGAGGTGTTTTTAACGAGGAGGGGTGAAACAGGGCAGAAAACAAAGAAAGCATTAAGATGTCATTAGAAGGTTAGTTTTCTTGTTTAGTTGAAGTTCAAGCCGAGGTCAGACGTACTGGAGGCGGCGGTGGAGGACTTCCCGATGTCGGCCAGCGAGCGGTGGATGGGCTTCTTGGTCTGGTGACGGTGCTTCCTGAGCAACACGAAGCTGATCTTCTCCTTCAGGTCCGTAGGAATCAGACCGTCGGCGATCTGTCGGTCCACGATCTCATCTGGATAAAAAAGAAAAGAAAAAAGTTTGCAGCCTCGTTATGCATCGATATTTAACCACCAACGTAGAAACAAAGAAGGAACATATAGCTTTGCTGGATTTATTTAATCAGCAGCATCTTCTTAAAGCCAGAGGAGGTAGGCTTCTGTTTGGCGTCATTAAGCAAAAGAAAAATACCATAATATTCTATTATCAATTTGTAATTCAAGACGTCTGAGAAAAACTAGACTTCTGTGCCGCCTTTTAGCTCCATTCTAATCAGTGAAGTCTATGCTTCATGTGTTAAAGCTACATTCTCTCTCCTGACCACCAGGGGGCGACTCCTCTGGTTGTATAGAAGTCTATGCTTCATGTGTGAAAGCTACATTCTCTCTCCTGACCACCAGGGGGCGACTCCTCTGGTTGTATAGAAGTCTATGCTTCATGTGTTAAAGCTGCATTCTCTCTCCTGACCACCAGGGGGCGACTCTTCTGGTTGTATAGAAGTCTATGCTTCATGTGTTAAAGCTACATTCTCTCTCCTGACCACCAGGGGGCGACTCCTCTGGTTGTGTAGAAGTCTATGCTTCATGTGTTAAAGCTACATTCTCTCTCCTGACCACCAGGGGGCGACTCCTCTGGTTGTATAGAAGTCTATGCTTCATGTGTTAAAGCTGCATTCTCTCTCCTGACCACCAGGGGGCGACTCCTCTGGTTGTATAGAAGTCTATGCTTCATGTGTTAAAGCTGCATTCTCTCTCCTGACCACCAGGGGGCGACTCCTCTGGTTGTATAGAAGTCTATGCTTCATGTGTTAAAGCTGCATTCTCTCTCCTGACCACCAGGGGGCGACTCCTCTGGTTGTATAGAAGTCTATGCTTCATGTGTTAAAGCATTGTAAGTTAGTTCGTCAAAAACATGGGAAAATACCAGTACAAATGATGACGATGTTTTTCGCTTGTTCGGTTGGGCCCAAGTGGAGAAACAAAACAAAACACTGAATGCTTGAAGTGTAATAGGTAGTGACACAGCGGATTGATTGGCCGTTGCATAATCATCCCGTTGGCACCAACCAGCATCGATCTGTCCGGATGGAACATCGGTTCTAAGACTTTGTGTATCGTACATGTTGTGTTCATGAGAACAGGACAGAGCTGTGTCCAGCCATCACTGCAAAGCTTCCGGGAACGTATTTCATTTGAATGCACCACCGAGGAGTCGGCTGCTTGCACCGGAAACTAAAAATACTGAATTTAAAGTGTTAGAGTGTGTTTTAAAACCACATTCCAAGTGTCTGCAGCGTGGGATGATCAAGGAGGATGAAACGCAACGGAAACTCTGTCTGTGAAGCTAAAACATCGATGCTGCAATGTGTTTGCCACATTGATTTGCTGAGCTCTGATGAGCCCCCAATTATGTGTGTGTGTGTGTGTGTGTGTGTGTGTGTGTGTGTGTGTGTGTGTATGTGTGTGTGTGTGTGCGTGTGTGTGTGTGTGTGTGTGTGGACTCACCCACGATCTGCGGCAGCGAGTATCCCTCCAGGTCCAGCAGGATGCTGCCGGTCTGCAGGCAGGTGCGCAGCTCGAACAGGCTGTGCAGCGTCAGCGTGGAGACGTGAGGTTTGCTCCAGCGCTCGCCGCCCTCCTCCACCTTCTCCTCGAACTTCACCCACCTGGGGAGACGGGGTTCCGACCGCCGGAGCGGAGTCACGCTTCATTTTGTTTCACGACGGGAATCACATTTAATCACATGTAGAGGTGAAGTCATGTGAAGCTGCACCCATGAGGTCACGACCCCTCGACCTCTAAAGCCCATCAAAGGTGACCCCGAACCTAAAGTAATGAACGCTGTGTGTGTGAACGTCAGTGTGTGTGTGTATATGTCAGCATGTGTGTGTGTGTGTGTGTGTGTACCTTGCAGACTCCTTCCACTCCAGCTCCCCCCCCTCATGCTGCAGCGTGTCCATCTCAGTGAAGATGGTGGGCGTCGGCGTGCTGTCGTCCTCCACCAGCAGGTGGCGCAGACGCTCTGCTGCCGGAGACACTGCAGAGAGACAGAGTTACCTCCACCTGTCCATCAAGGTCACACCTGTCCATCAAGGTCACAACTGCCCATCAAGGTCACACCTGCCTTTCTCCTGCAGGCTTAATAATCATAATCATAGTCCCACAAAACTTTGCAGAGCATCTCCTCCCACAGCGTTATCAGCACATGATGAAATACATGAAAACGTGCGTCTGATGGGGAATCTTGTGCTGTGACTTTCGAGACATTCATATATTGCAGAAATCCGACCGGCCTTTCCTCAAAAAGTGTGAAAAGTGGAAATTGGCGTCTTTGTGCCCGTAGTGACTCGCCATACTTTAACGTATATAAATGATTTACAGTTAAAAACGTTGACAAAAGTCTGGAGTTGATTTGCCCAATTGGGCATTTTTTAATAGCTAGCACAGTTTTCATGCTCATTGTTCAAGTTATTGAAAATGTTCTGAGAGTTTATAACGGTGTGTATGGCACAGAATGTTCGGACTGGAGAGCCAACTGCCAGAGTGAGAGGACGCGACAGAAACTTTAGTCCCATAACTCTTCGTCTTCAGGCATCATTGAACATAAAAACGTAGTAAATCTTGTATTTGTGGTAC
>NC_136607.1:21170099-21190099 GCF_910589615.1 Taurulus bubalis
CCTGACACAAACACTTAAAGCTGTGGTTCTCAAACTTTTTCTGTAAATAACATAATTGTGTGACTCATCTGTACTTTTATAAGTAACAGAATAAAGAAAATTGCAATCACTTTCAAGTAAATCAGATTGCCCCATCAGACAATGTTTTGTGTAAGTTCTATCTGTGCAAAAAATTACTCATATTTAGTTACTACTAAATAGCTCATTGTGGAAAACAATGAGCTTTTAATTTTAAAACAGAATGAGTGCAGATATGTGAGCCATCAGGTTGTATCAGTATTAGTGAAGCAGTGAGCTGCTTTCCTCGACACATGTGTTATAAACGGGGTTGTAGATTTGATACGGCCTCTCTCAATTCATGCTCAATATTGAGTTTAGATCTGTTTTTTTATTTTGAGAAACGCAACAGCAGGAAAAGACGAGCTCACGGAGCTCACGGCGTCGCGTCAAATCGCGCATGCGCAAGCTAACCTGTTAACGGCGTACCGTAACCATTTACCCCAAAGTACAGGCATTTGTCCATGTATTTATTAATGACTTAGTTTTATATCCGTGTACTTTGTACTTTTGTAATGTTGAGTGTCCGAGGAAGAAGATGAAAGTAAAAAAGGTCTAACTATTATAACCGTATAATCATTTTCTTTTTCTATATAACCATTTGAATATATATATATATATATATATATATATATATATACTGCTTGGTATTTATTTTCATTATAGTTTGTGATTAGACCACATAAAATTCATAGGACGCTATAAGTTGCTATGTTATATACTCTTTTTGAATGAGATGTGTTAAATGTTCTCTCCTTTGTTGAAGAGCATGCATTGGCAGTATTACCAAATAAGGTAGTGAAACCTCCTCTGTCCAACTCTGGTGACAGGATGATTTATGTATTCTGGTGTATAAAAGGGGGGGTAGGAATACATGTTTTTTGGGGGTGCCTGGCAATTCTGTGCAGGAGTAGACAAGAGAGAAGAGGTGTTCACTCACCAGCTCTAAAAGCTTAACCCTTTCTCTTAGTTACTTAATATGCATCTTTACTAGAAAAGGAGAAACATCAGATTGGACCTGTCCCAGCCCTTAGGGGTTGGGACAGGTCTCCAGCTTTAGAGCCTGGAAGAAACTTCTGCTATCAGGAGGGGGGAGCCTGGCAATTCTGTGCAGGAGTAGACAAGAGAGAAGAGGTGTTCACTCACCAGCTCTAAAAACTTAACCCTTTCTCTTAGTTACTTGTGACTTTTAAACTGTTTGATTGAATTTAATTTTTTGTATGTAAGATAAACTTTGAATAAAAACTCGGCCTTACCATTCGTAAGGGACTGAAACCAAACCAAAGGTTCTGGTTCTTTAAAACAATTTAAACCCTCTTTCCCTGTCCATCCACCGTGAGATACAGAAGTGAGGACTGAATCTACCAAAGAGACTTAAGGTAAGTGTCTTTGGGTGAAGACTTTTGCAGTGTTTGTCATAATGATGAGATGGTGTCAAAATAGGTAGAGAGAAGTTATAGACGATATACGTACTACTTGATAAGGGTTGATAGAAGTTACAGCCTACCGCAGGGGACCTAGAGCGCAAGCTGTAAAACACCCTTGACAAAACCTATAACTTAATTTGAAAATAACACAAAAACCTAACGATATAGCACGGGGTGAGATAAAAGACCGAAGGCGTTATGCCAATATCGGATGAGGATTATTATTTCCTCCGGGATCACTAGGAGAATTAGCCAACGGAGTGCCACCTTTAGCATATGTTCACATTGCATTCTTTAACTTACCCTGTCATTTTCATTATATTCAGCCACTAGGGGGTGCTGCAGTGAATCGGACAATTTCTGCTTCTTTTGGATTTTTTTTTAGTTTTCAGGTTTTTGATAAATGTACGAACTCCTCCTACAAAATGTTTGCGATCAACTTCAAATTAGGTCACGGATGATCTGAAGACCTTGATGATGAAAAGTGATCAAAATGCTGAGTTGTCCTTGACGACGTGGCGGCCATTACACACCCGTTTCGTGCAGTTTGGCAAGAAAGAGGAAGTTGTTGTTACTCTAAGGAACATTATCAAATCTGTCCCAAATGTCTCATGCATGATGGGAGCTCAGGCCTGAACACAATTCCATGCAAAAATGTTCACATAGTCATAGCGCCACATACTGGGCAAAAGGAAATTACATGTTTTATACTTTGATGTATTACTCGTAGCCAGTTGACCAGATCAGTCTCAAATGTTGTAAGTAAAGCCAAAACACTTGTTCCTCCCTGTGACTTTTCATTGTTTTGGTTTTGTTCATTGTTCTGTTTGCAATGTTCTATTCCTTGTAAAACACCAGCATTGAGTTGTATATCATGACTTATATATACTATTATTATTATTGTTATTACATAGAAGTCCAGACACGACCATCACTTAGATAGACATGCAGTTCTCACCCGAGGGGTCGTGCTCATGGCGCTCCGCGCTGCCCTCGTCGTCGCCGTAGTCATAGTCGTGGTCGTGGGAGTATCCGCGGGGCGCGTGCTCGCGGTGCGTGTGGTGGTCGTAGTGCGAGTGCCGCGAGTCGCGCTCCGCGTCGCTGGCGCTGGAGTGATGCCGGCGCCTCTTCCGCCGGTGGGAGGCTGGAACCCCGATGTAGACCGGCTGGGCCTCTGGGGGGGAGAGAGAGAGAGAGAGAGAGAGAGGGAGGGAGAGAGAGAGAGAGAGAGAGAGAAGGAGATAGATAGAGAGAGAGAGAGAGAGAGAGAGAGAGAGAGAGGGAGGGAGAGAGAGAGAGGGAAGGAGATAGATAGAGAGAGAGAGAGAGAGAGAGAGAGAGAGAGGGAGGGAGAGAGAGAGAGAGAGAGAGAGAGAGAGAGAGAGAGGGAAGGAAGAGATTTGTGAAAGTAGACATGAGTAAGCAACAGAAGTGTTTACAGAAGCAAACTGATAAACAGGAAGGTATTTGAGCCCCAAAACCCGCCTGCGAATTCAAAATCTGGTTTTCACAATCGGCAAAAAAACAAATAAACGATTATTGTCAGGTTTTCATCTTTCCGATGGTCCTTGAACACATCATGTGTGGCTTTAGGAAAAGCAGCCAAAACAAATTTTAAAATTGGGATATTTCAACAAAAATATAATTTAAAAAATCGCCACAAATAAACGGATTACTTTCACCAGATTGTGTAAAAAACATAAAATTCTGAGCTCCTACGTCATGATGTATTCACCTGAAACCATCAGTCATGTGACCACAAAGAGGAGAAACTTTGACTGAACTTCAGGAATCAATATTCTGTTCTTTTCATTTGTCGGCTGGCAAAATATTTACTAAAATGTTGAGGTTTTCCTGCTTTCTAAAATCCAGAGACACGTTAGAAATGATTCTGAATTGAACTTCCTCACCGTCCTCGTCCTCGTTGCGCCGGTGACCTCTGCTCCTCCCGCGCTGCCAGTCCTGATGCTCCATCTGAGGAGGTCAGACACGCAACACGTCACACACTTCACACACGTCACACACTTCACACACTTCACACACTTTACACACTTCACACACTTTACACACTTTACACTTTATGCTCATCTAGTTCTCCCTGCTTGTAGAAGCCGGCGCCCTGCTGGCCTCCCGGTGACGCCATCGCACCACGTGACGGCCAGGTCGATGGGCGACGAGAGGAAAACCCAATGGAAAGCCCTGAGCGGCCCCCAGCGGCCCCTAGCAGCCCCTAGCGGCCCCCAGCGGCCCCTAGCGGCCCCTAGCGTCCCCTAGCGGCCCCCAGCGGCCCCCAGAGGGACCGAACGACAACAAACTGCAGCTCCAGTCGAGCTGGAATCCCAAAAAAATTGAATTTCCCAGCATTCCCAGCGAAAATGCTGCTGGACTTTGTGCTCTGTTGTTTTTATTATAATGTTTTCACCAATTGGTTATTTAAATATAACTGCATGTGATAAAGTCGTTACAAAGTACATGCGCCTCAGAAGAAGAACTCGTCATCATAAACTTTCTCTTCCTGAAGCTCGATGACGTTTTCTAGGCTGATCAATAAATGTCATTTGTGATCGCTTCCGTCCCTGAAGCTGATCAGTGACTGTGAAGGACAGTCATGAGATGAGTCTAGTCACACACACACACACACACACACACACACACACACACTAATGAGAAGCGTTGGTTTGTATTGAACCTTTTCGAATGAACATCAGGAGAGAAAAAGGCTCCGAGCTCCTTTCCAAAGTGAACTTCTGCTTCTTGTTGAGTTCATCCGTCAGAACCAACGACACAATTATGCTTTTTATGAAATACCTTTTGAGGAAAAAGAACAATTTGAAGCCTCAGAAACGCGTCTGTCTTCCTCTCCAGACGTGTATTGAGATGAATGATGGTGATGAAGCCGCGGGGCTGTGAGCTGATCACCTACCGGACGCTTTGCATCATGGATTCATCTCAGCGTTTTGTTGTGGTTCCATTTCAAAGCAAACTTTTGAATTTTTGCAGAAAAAAACAAGATAATTTTGGGCGATTCTGGTTTGGAGCGAACGACAAAGAAAGAGTCTTCATGTCGGACGATGAAGACGCCTGAGGGTTCTTCATCATCTGAGGGTTCTTCATCATCTGAGGGTTCTTCGTCTCTTCTTCATCAAACCAGCAGAGAGTAAAGACGCTCTGCTTCACGCTCCTGTGTACTAGTACACGCTCCTGTGTACTAGTACACGCTCCTGTGTACTAGTACACTCATTAGTACACATGCATTGACCGGCACGGTTCTCTGAACGAGGCCAACCGGCTCGTCAATAACGCCGATGAGAAATAATCTGATGCTTTAGTTTTTTATGCAGCTTTAAAATGTTAAAATGTTTGAAAGTAAGCTTTGTTCAATAAAAGAATGTTGGAAATAATTTCCTTTTATTTTATGTCATTTTTTTGTATTTTAGCAGAATACTGAAAGCAGCACTGGGTTCACTTTAATAATATGAATATGCATCACAAGTAGCATCATTATTTTCATCACGAGCAGCTCTGAGGGAAATAATCTGATGTTTTATGTCTTTAAGACAAAATGAATAAAGCTAAACTCAAAGACCAGATATGCTCAGATACATATATCTAAGATATATAAAATATCTTGAATACATATTATTTGACTCAGTGACCTCCGACCCCTCATGATTATGATTATTATATAAACGACCTTCTGAAGCCCAATATTAAACAGAAACATGATGAAAGTTTAGGACTCACCTGAGAAAGACGAAGCAGAGAATAAAAAAAAGCAAAATGAAAAAAGTACCTCAGTATTTATACGACAAAGTATCCTGAAAACTACAAAGTATTCAACCAAGTTTCTGTGTATTCTGAGGAGGAAAGTACTGCGAAATACTGCGAACCGCTCTGAACGACTGAGCAGACAATCTGAGTCAGATACTGTGTGTGTGTGTGTGTGTGTGTGTGTGTGTGTGTGTGTGTGTGTGTGTGTGTGTGTGTGTGTGTGTGTGTCTGTGTGTGTGTGTGTGTGTGTGTGTGTGTGTGTGTGTGTGTGTGTGTGTCTGTCTGAGACTAGAATCCATACACATTTTCCTTTGTTTTCTATCCGCAGGATAACGAGTGAACGCGCCTCACTCACTTTGTATTAAAGTGCATTTTAGACATATTTAATATAATTATTATTATACTTCAGTATTCTCGTGCAGTATTTCTTTATTTCTTTATACGTCTGTGACATTACAGACATTATATTCCTTTCCCTTTATTATAGAGCTGCAACGATCAATCAACTAATCACTGATTATTAAGATAATCAATGACTCATTAAATACATTTTTCATTCAGAAATTGCATTTTCAGCGTCTCGATTATTAAGATTTCCTGCTTTTCTCCCTTTTAAATCATATTAAAATGATTATCTTTGGGTGTTGTATTGACAAAAAAACATTTTTATGACCAAACGATAATAATCATAATAAAAATAAAAGCAGAATAATGCTGCCCTTAAAGGGTTAAAGCTTCTGCAGAGAAACACTTTGCAGAAACAACTTATTAATGTGTGTCAACGGAAATATTAATACAAATATTAATCTTCATTAGCAGGAATATTCTGCCTTTGTTCTGAATATTTGGTGAATGTAAACGTTTTCCGTGGGATTTATTGACAATAAGGATAATTCATACTAATAATATTTTCTCTTAAAAGCAATCAAAGGTGTTGAAGGAAACAGAAAGAAGAAAAAACATCTAAAATACAACTTATATAGACATAAAACAACAATACTTATAGTTTAGAGTATGATGCACACTTTATACTTTTAAAAGGATTTATTGACCATAAGAATAATATAGATTATCACCAAACTCATCCTTAATTATCAGGTAGACGTGGTGCCGCACCGCGAGCCGCCGCCAGAGGGCGCTGTGGGGCAGCTGGACAGATGAGCAGCACGAAGAAGATCTGAGGGAAAACAATCCAGGAGCAGCAAATTAATATTTATTTATACTATTTATATTTTCATAGATTCACAAAGAGGGAAATTCACAAGCAGCAGAATATGAGGTAAGTCATATTAAAAACCTGTTTACATTATAAACATCACATTATATTATAATATATTATATTGATATTTGTGCAGAAGAATCGTGAATCCAGGATTTTATATGTACAAGTACTGGTATGAATACTCAGTACAATGCACATGCATATATATATATATATATATATATATATATATATATATATATATATATATATATATATACGTATATATATTCACGTCTATTGTGTATTTATTTACAATAAACGGTGATGATCCGTAAATGTATCTATGGCTGTTTGATACATGCAGTAAACAGTAAAATACTGTAATTCATGCGTCCGCCACCGGGGGCAGAGCGCTACACATGCAGGGCTTCAGGGGGAGGAGCTTCAGGGGGAGGAGCCAAATACCTTGAACTCAGTGGGAACGATTAGTTTGGGCGTCTGAACTTGGATTAGAGGCAATGTGATTCCAGCAGCTTTTTGCACAAACTTTAATTCATATAAAAACTTGAGATTTAATGTAACTTAATACATAATGCATACTCCTCCTATATACATAAAAGAATACATAACAAGTCTGTACATTCGTGTTGTAAGTTTGCTTAGAGCAGAGATAAGATAATAAGGAACACAAAGTATATTTGACCAATCTTAATAGTAAGTATAATAATACTATCGTCAGTGAGTGTATATGATGATGTGTAATCTGACTGAAGGGTGATTATTCCCCAGAAGGTGAAGCAGCAGCAGAATAACCATGAAGGAGAAGTGAGGCTCGCTAACTGAGGTCAGGCTCCAGGTCTCCGTCTCCGACGCCGCAGAGGAACATATTTCATTGTGGGAGGATCTAAGGGAGCTGAGGCTGGAAAACACATTTCATACGCTAAATCTGAGAGAGGTCAGAGGTCAAGACCTTAGGGAGCGAGAGGATAACCAGCAGGTGTGCAGAGGAGAGTATCCAGTCCTGTACTGAGCTTTCAAGGTACTTTTACTTTGTAAGTATTAACATTCTGTGATACTTTATACTTCTGCTCTATTAAAGCCATGTGTTAAAGCTGCATTCTCTCTCCTGACCACTAGGAGGTGACTCCTCTGGTTGTATAGAAGTCTATGCTTCATGTCTTAAAGCTGCATTCTCTCTCCTGACCACCAGGGGGTGACTCCTCTGGTTGTATAGAAGTCTATGCGTCATGTGTTAAAGCTACATTCTCTCTCCTGACCACTAGGAGGTGACTCCTCTGGTTGTATAGAAGTCTATGCTTCATGTGTTAAAGCTGCATTCTCTCTCCTGACCACCAGGAGGTGACTCCTCTGGTTGTATAGAAGTCTATGCTTCATGTGTTAAAGCTGCTTTCTCTATCCTGACCACCAGGAGGTGACTCCTTTGGTTGTATAGAAGTCTTTTGACTTCATGAAACCTAATTGTAACATTGTGTTGCCTCAATAAGAATAATAAATGTATTAATTATTAATTATCGTTCAGTTGGACTTAGCTCCCGAAACAAAAGGCGCCGTGAAACCTTTCACTGTAAAACAGTAACTTACTGTAATCAACATGTGATCTGTCAGCTGTAACGGGAGCCAGTTTACAGATCCCAGAATGCATTGCACTCACAACAATGTACATTATCAGGTTAGTCAATTTCCCTGTTATTTTACATCCAAACACAAAACACAGTACGACGAGTAAATAATAAACCATAAAGAGACATTAAGACATGAGCAGCTGAGAGACGCTGAAGTCGCTCATATGATTATTTATTATTATATTTGATATAATATAGTATTTCTTAAGTAAAGGAACGGCAGGAAAAAACGTTTCTCTTATTGAATGAATCCTCTCTGGACTCGTGTGAATAATATGATTTTTTTATTAATTCCAAATTGTTTTGTGTATTCAATCTATTTTTTCTTACGTATTCATGGGAGTATTATTTGATATTCCTGATCGGCTCCAGCTTCCCGTCTCTATTCATTTTGTTCTCATCTCCGTCTGATTCATTTTCTCTCTCCACGTGTTCGTATTAAATTTCTGCCGCTTCATGAATCCACCGATCAGAAAGATAACACAGCAAGAGCATCACACACACACACACACACACACACACACACACACACACACACACACACACACACACACACACACACACACACACACACACACACACACACACACACATTTGTTTTAATTGATTATGATAAAAATGTGCTCCAGTAAATTCTTGTCCCAACAGGGTTTGAAGAATAGTTTAATCTCAGCTATAACTTTACTTTATTTATTTGATGGACATCACAATGACATCATTATAATTCATAGCACACATCTTTGCACAAAGGAAAACCAGATGCACTGTGTTGGTTGTATATAGTGAATAATAACAATAACACCTGTCCACAGGAGGCTTTTTTTAAATAATAAAATGTGATGAAATAGAATAAAAGAGAGAATACGTCCACAGATACAAACACAAAGTCAAAGTATGAAGGTGTTAAATGTGTGAACAATGTTGAGTTTCTCTTAACCATAATTTAAGACCTTTATTAAAAACCTTCACATCGTGTTGCACGTTCAGTTCTGTTGGGAGATAATTTTGTGTCTTTATCATATTTATTCTGAACCATAATAACTTTTATTATTTTTATTTGAGCAGATGAAATTAAACGAATAATTTGAATCAGAGGCTTCATTGACAAACAACTAACCAACATCAAATTAAATAATTTAAATTTTAACAACTTAAAAACACACAAATAAATACTAAAGACGACTTAAGTGATGAATACAATATGTTTATTTAATTATACATTTATGTTTCATAATAATTCATCAGTGGTGGTGGAAGTACTAATATCTTTTATTAAAGTAAAAGTAGAAATATTACAATCTTGTTTTCTACTGAATGTACTGAAAGTATCAAAATACATGTTATTGTTTTTTTATTTGTATTACAATTATTTTTTACACCCAGTATTAGAAAAAAAAGAACCAAGCATTACTGTAATAAATACAATATACTATTATATTGAATCAATTATTACAATTGTAATTAAATTAATACTTATTATGCTTTATGTCACGTGTGTCTGTATTTTATCTTTCGTTTTCTTTATTAATAATAATTATTGTGTAGAAAAGTGATGCCAGAACAAGTGCAGGCAATACGTGGAAACACAAAGACATGCCAAATATAATATCAACAACCCAAAGCCGACGCCTGGTAAATTAAATAAAAAAGTTGATAAGACTTGAGTATAAAATCACTTTCTCACGTTTTAATTTGAGTTTCTGTATGAAAGCAGGTGTTGATGCAGATGAAACGGCCCCTCCCCCCTCCATGTGTCACTTCCCCTCCTCATCACTTGTCCAGACACGAGCCGTCTATCTGTCTATCTGTCTATCTGTCTATCTGTCTATCTGTCTATCTGTCTACCTGTCTACCTGTCTATCTGTCTATCTGTCTACCTGTCTACCTGTCTACCTGTCTATCTGTCTATCTGTCTACCTGTCTACCTGTCTATCTGTCTATCTGTCTACCTGTCTACCTGTCTACCTGTCTACCTGTCTATCTGTCTATCTGTCTACCTGTCTACCTGTCTACCTGTCTATCTGTCTACCTGTCTACCTGTCTATCTGTCTATCTGTCTACCTGTCTACCTGTCTATCTGTCTATCTGTCTATCTGTCTATCTGTCTACCTGTCTACCTGTCTATCTGTCTATCTGTCTACCTGTCTACCTGTCTACCTGTCTACCTGTCTATCTGTCTACCTGTCTACCTGTCTACCTGTCTACCTGTCTATCTGTCTATCTGTCTACCTGTCTACCTGTCTATCTGTCTATCTGTCTACCTGTCTACCTGTCTACCTGTCTACCTGTCTATCTGTCTATCTGTCTATCTGTCTACCTGTCTACCTGTCTATCTGTCTATCTGTCTATCTGTCTATCTGTCTACCTGTCTACCTGTCTATCTGTCTATCTGTCTACCTGTCTACCTGTCTACCTGTCTATCTGTCTATCTGTCTATCTGTCTACCTGTCTACCTGTCTACCTGTCTATCTGTCTATCTGTCTACCAGTCTATCTGTCTATCTGTCTATCTGTCTACCTGTCTACCTGTCTATCTGTCTACCTGTCTATCTGTCTACCTGTTTATCTGTCTACCTGTCTATCTGTCTATCTGTCTATCTGTCTACCTGTCTACCTGTCTATCTGTCTACCTGTCTATCTGTCTACCTGTTTATCTGTCTACCTGTCTATCTGTCTATCTGTCTATCTGTCTACCTGTCTATCTGTCTATCTGTCTACCTGTCTATCTGTCTATCTGTCTACCTGCTCCGGGCCGCCAGCTGTGAGGCGCAGGTGACAAATGAGATTGAATTCCTGGTTTAGTGTTTAGTTTTTCCCTCCAGTGGATTCTAAATAACTCCGATCTGATGCGACACACAGACAGCGAGTTAGTGGAGGAACAGGGAGATGAACAGGGTTCTTTTATTTCTCTGGTGCAGCTGACGTTACTGTTGTGCCCCGTTAAGCCTAGTTTATGGTTCTCCGTCAGGTCGACGGCGTAGCTACGTCGACGCAGACCCCTCCGCCATAGCCTGACGCGCACCTCCAAAAAATGCTAACTACGCGTCGCGTTGACGCGGACCGTAAGCGCTGTGATTGGTCCGCTCAGAACGTAATTTCCGGCAGTTGCTTTTTCCCAGCCTCGACCGGTTTAGTGGTCGTACAGACCACCTCCGCAAACGTCTTCTCTGTCGCCTGCGCTTCAACATTTGCAATATAAGCATTTGCTCTTCAATATTGATGAGCTCCAACTTTAATGCAGCCGCTCCAACTTGGTCGCCATTGTTTACTGTGACCGGAATTCGGCTAAAACCCCTGAAACCACACAGACACACAGGCACTCCCCCTGGTGGCATGGCGGTTAATTGCGGAGCAACGCGTTCCCTCGCCCAGAACTTCGAATGCTCAACGACGGCATCACGTCGACGGCGTACCTAGGTGACGGAGAACCATAAACTAGGCTTTACTGTCGTGCCTTGTTACTGTCGTGCCTTGTTACTGTGGTGCCTTGTTACTGTCATGCAGTGTTACTGTGGTGCCTTGTTACTGTGGTGCCTTGTTACTGTGGTGCCTTGTTACTGTCGTGCCTTGTTACTGTGGTGCCTTGTTACTGTGGTGCCTTGTTACTGTCGTGCCTTGTTACTGTGGTGCCTTGTTACTGTGGTGCCTTGTTACTGTCGTGCCTTGTTACTGTCGTGCCTTGTTACTGTGGTGCCTTTTTACTGTGGTGCCTTGTTACTGTCGTGCCTTGTTACTGTGGTGCCTTGTTTCTGTGGTGCCTTGTTACTGTGGTGCCTTGTTACTGTCGTGCCTTGTTACTGTGGTGCCTTGTTACTGTGGTGCCTTGTTACTGTGGTGCCTTGTTACTGTCGTGCCTTGTTACTGTGGTGCCTTGTTACTGTGGTGCCTTGTTACTGTGGTGCCTTGTTACTGTCGTGCCTTGTTACTGTGGTGCCTTGTTACTGTGGTGCCTTGTTACTGTGGTGCCTTGTTACTGTCGTGCCTTGTTACTGTCGTGCAGCGTTACTTTCGTCCCGATGTTGGTGTTTTGTTATTTGTGTTTTTATGTGATAAAACTTTTACGCTGCCATTAGGAAAACTAATTTTGACCTCTTTTTTTTCATTATTATTATTGACTTACAACATTATAGTTTGTCATAAACCATCAATTCATTATTCATATACTGCCACCTGTTGTGGACATTAAAAGCCATCACATTACATAAGTCAATATCATCAGAGCGACTCAGAGCGAGCTAATCCTGCTGAGTCCTGATGAATTATTTCGTATTTCAGAGGGATTTCCAATATCTGATATCGGCCAGAGAAGAGCAGGACGAGCCGTGTGTGTAAATAGAGAAGTGGTGTGTGTGTGTGTGTGTGTGTGTGTGTGTGTGTGTGTGTGTGTGTGTGTGTGTGTGTGTGCGTGCGTGCGTGCGTGCGTCCGTGCGTGCGTGCGTGTGTGTGTGTGTGTGTGTGTGTGTTTGTGTGAGGGAGTGGGTTAAACAGCCTGAATAACGTCGGTGAGTTGCGCGCGGCGTCGTTGGGTCTTTGGTGCGTTTTGGAGCGCGCAGCTTCACGGTGCGTAAAAACGTCTCCACCACAACATGTGGGAGTTGCGGTTTTTATTTCATTCCCATTTCCACGGCTCCTTCTCCTCCTAGACAGGATTCCAGTCCCGTAACAGGACTCTGCTCTATTTTTAGTACCCAGCGAGCCGAGGTCCAGAGAGATGGACCCTCTCTCCAACGCCACCGAGCTCAGCTCCAGCGGCTCCAACGGCTCCAACCGCAGCGACGGCTTCAACCAGTTCGTGCAGCCGGCGTGGCAGATCTCTCTCTGGGCCGTGGCCTACTGCAGCATGGTGGCGGTGGCGGTGGTCGGGAACATGGTGGTCATCTGGATCATTCTGGCGCACAAACGCATGAGGACCGTCACCAACTACTTCCTGGTGAGTGCTTTGAAAACATAAAGTCAGGTTTACCTCAAAGTCTTTGTTTGATAATATAATTTATGATATTTGGGATGATTTAGTTTGATGAAAGTAAATGTAGTGCAACGAAGATGCTGCTGCACAAACAGCTTGATGACTGTAACCCAGAGGACCTTCATTTAATAGATTTAACCAAATAAACACATTTCTGACTGCACGTGACTGAGATCATTAAGTGACTTAATGATACAACCCTGTTGAAAAACTGAAATGTTTGAAGTAACACGATGCATCACATGAGTAAAACATATCAAAAAGGGGAAATGGTTCAAAGTCATAATTTCAACATATTTCTCTCTGTTAAAAAAAAAAAAGTTTTGAGGATTATTTTCATGATTAATTGTTATATTATGAGAATAATGTCAGAATAGCTAGAATATTTAAAGAGCATGAAGTCGCAATGTTATGAGAATACAATTTATATTTGAATGAAGTTGAATGATATTTTAAGAAAAAAAGTTGTAATTTATGACAATAAAGTCATAATATTTGACAAATATCTCAAATCCAAATGTCATGAAGCCTAAAAAAACTCTTTTGCTTGTTTACTAAAAACAGAAGTCCCGAAATCCGAAGATTCGAAGATCTTAAATCTACGGTCCCATAAGACAAAGAAATATTTGCCTATAATTATTCTTTCGTTATGATTAATTTAATAAAATCTGAGCTCTTTTCCAAAGTCAGACAACTGTCGCCCTGCTGCCTCACAACACAGAACATATTTATAAAAACATGGAGGATAATACATATGAAACCTTTTGCATTAATAACAAGGATGCAAACGCAAATAAGTATTTTCCAAATGTGCTTTAATATATATATATATATATATATATATATATATATATATATATATATGTGTGTGTATATATATGAGCGATATCAGAGGGAACCATCTGTTTAGTATTGATCTCCTGCAGCATTTGAGCCATGCATTCGGTCCCTCTCCTCTTCCTCCAGCAGCCAATCAGATTCATGCGTTTGTGTTTTTGTGAGCAGGGAACCTGCTGGCCTTCAAAAAATCATTAAATCCAGTTTCTTCAACAACAAGAAAGCCTTAGAAGATATTAGAGACGTCTAAATTGAGTTGACAAAGAGTCGATATGTCTCCAGACGCCTGCAGTGGAGGCGTTGCAGGAGGCCGCCATGCTTCTGGAGCGCCATCAGCTCCGTCTGCAGCCGCAACACGAGCCGCCCAGCAGCAGGAAGCTCATCACGCTCATCGGGTTAATCTTCTGTTCCACTTTGCATTCATTCTAGTAATTAAATCATGAGGAACTGTTTTTATACACTGCTGATCGGTGCCAAGTCACTGAGAGCCTCCTTAACAACATGCAGGCTCATGCACAAATAAACAGCCATTACCCAGAATGCCATGCTCCACATGAGCAGAGGACCTCATCCCCAGCCAGCAAGAAAACTTTTAAAGTCTGATGTCGAGCTGAAACAACAACAATCACCTGGAGCTCAGCTGCTTTCTCAGAAACAGAGAGGCTCATGGGACGACCACTAACTCAGGGGGGGATTACTGACCTGGCCCACCGGCTCAAAGGGTCAGGGCCATCCCATAAACACACCAAACAGACCAGGACAACTACAAACAACCACAATGAGACACACAAAAAACACAAAGAGACACAAAACAACTACAAAGAGACAAAAAACAACTGCAAAGAGACAGAAAAAACACAAAGAGACACAAAACAACTACAAAGAGACACAAAACAACTGCAAAGAGACACAAAACAACTGCAAAGAGACAGAAAAAACACAAAGAGACACAAAACAACTGCAAAGAGACAGAAAAAACACAAAGAGACACAAAACGACTACAAAGAGACACAAAAAACACAAAGAGACACAAAACGACTACAAAGAGACACAAAAAACACAAAGAGACACAAAACAACTACAAAGAGACACAAAAACCACAAAGAGACACAAAACAACTGCAAAGAGACACAAAACAACCACAAAGAGACAGAAAAAACACAAAGAGACACAAAACAACCAGAAAGAGACAGAAAAAACACAAAGAGACACAAAACAACTACAAAGAGACACAAACAACCACAAAACAATTTCAAAGAGTTATAAAATGACCGAAAAAGAGAGATAAAAATAAAACGTGTTCGTCCCGTTGACCACAGAACATTTGTTTTACAAAATAAGTTCCGGGACACCGGAAGAGGCGGGACCTGGACTCTATGGACTCAGACCACTGCAGAGCATCATGACGAAGCGAAGGCCTTTCAGCTGCCGGCCTGAAACAGGTGTCATGGCTGCAGGTCCACCTGGTGAGCCTGCAGCCATGTGGTGGTCTTCATTATCAAAGGAAACAAAGAAGAAGAAACATCACGCTTCCAGTGTCTCTTCTTGGTTTTCTGCCCTGGGTCCTGACTGACAGGCGTGCAGCCGTCCTGTCTGTGGTTTGGATATGAAGGACTCTCCCTCGCTCTCCTGCAGGTGAACCTGGCCTTCGCCGAGGCCGCCATGTCGGCCTTCAACACGGTGATCAACTTCACCTACGCCGTCCACAACGAGTGGTACTTCGGTCTGGTGTACTGCCGCTTCCACAACTTCTTCCCCATCGCCGCCATATTCGCCAGCATTTACTCCATGACGGCCATCGCCTTGGACAGGTGTGTGTGTGTGTGTGTGTGTGTGTGTTATGTACTTAGATACTTCGTGTTTATACCGTAACTAAACATACAGATGCCAGAAATATTTCCTTTATATTGCCGCAATATAGAGGAAACGTTATTTAGCATGAAGGCATTTTTGGATTCTTGGATTGTTCTACAAAAGGTTATGAAATTAAAAATGTAAAAGGTTACATGAGTATTTTAGCATGTTAGCTCACATTTTTGCAGGTCTGAAAGCTTAGAATTGTTTTGCAAAATTCGGTAAGTGATCTACGATATGTAGTTATTAAGACATGCACAACCAGCTGGATGTCTGAAGGCAGTAAAGAGGAGGAGATGATGGGATGTCCTCACCTTAGGTACATGGCCATCATCCACCCGCTGCAGCCGAGGCTGACCTCCACTGAGACCCGGGTGGTGGTCCTGGTGGTCTGGATGCTGGCTCTGCTGCTGGCGTTCCCGCAGTACTACTTCTCCGCCACCGCGCTGCTGCCGGGACGCACGGTCTGCTACATCGACTGGCCGGAGCACCACGCCGCGGACTTCAAGAAGATGTGAGTACCTGAGGTACCTGAGGTACCTGTGAGTACCTGAAGTACCTGAGGTACCTGTGAGTACCTGTGAGTACCTGAAGTACCTGAGGTACCTGTGAGTACCTGAAGTACCTGAGGTACCTGTGAGGGACCGGCCAGGGTGTCGCTGTTCATAACCAGGTAACAGGAAGTGACCATATATGGACTGAGGAGGAGTGACGTAGAGACGCTGTATACGTCTCTGGTGTCGACCTGTCAATCACCTGGAAGCCCCGCCCTAAAGCGTCCCCTGCTTTATGGTCTGTTTGACTCTAAATGACCATAATCTACTAAATGAACATCATGCTGTATTGAAGAAGACTTGAAACTAGAGATTGAGACATAAACTCATGTTTACAATGTTTACTGAGGGAATACATCAAGAGAAGTAGAGGAGTCACCCCCTGGTGGTCAGTAGACATAATGCAGCTTTAACACATCAAGCATAGACTTCTATACAACCAAAAATAACCAAAAGATAACAAGACTGAAGCTTTTATTTTGAAAGGTAAGGACAGAAGGACTGGATCTGCATCATTCTCATGACATTACGACTTTATTTTCTTTAAATAATTTATTTATTTTTTATTTATTCCCATAATATTACGACTTTTGGTTTGAAATATTATGACTTTATTCTCATTAAATTACAACTTTTTTTCTTAAAATATCATTCAACTTCATTCAAATATAAATTGTATTCTCATAACATTGCGACTTCATGCTCTTTAAATATTCTAGCTATTCTGACATTATTCTCATAATATAACAATTAGATAATAAAGACATTTCCAGCATGAATAATGAACCAGAGCATTGAAGTAGTTCAGCGTCTTTGTCTTTGAGGAACGCAGTCAAACCTGCAGATCACGACACGTCATGGATATATTTCCCGTCTCTCGTCTCAGATACTTCGTGTGCGTCACACTGCTGATCTACTTCCTGCCCCTCGGCATCATGGGATGTGCGTACACCATTGTGGGCGTCACCCTCTGGGCGAGCGAGATTCCTGGAGACTCTTCTGACCACAACACAGAACAGCTGATCGCCAAACGCAAGGTGATGCAGACACACACAGACACACACTCTCACACACACACACACAGAGACAGACACACACACGCACACACTCACTCTCACACACACGCACTTTCACACGCAGACATACACACACACACTCAGACACAGCGGAGCAGGTAAACAGAGATAAACACACACACACACACACTCTCACACACTCTCACACACGCACACACACACACACTCTCACACACTCTCACACACACTCTCACACACGCACACACACACACACTCTCACACACACACACACTCTCACACACGCACACACACTCTCACACACACACTCTCACACACACACACTCTCACACACGCACACACACACACACAGAGACAGACACACACACACACTATCTCACACACACACTCTCAAACACACACACATACTCTCACACACTCTCACTCACACACACACGTGTCTTCCTGTGGTCACGGCTCTTTCACTGAACAGCTCATTTCATGTAATGGTTTTAATCCCTAAAACATGAAAGCGTCTCTAAACCGCTGCGTGGGTTTTTTCGCCCTGCGGCAGGTGGTGAAGATGATGATGGTGGTGGTGTGCACCTTCGCTGTGTGCTGGCTGCCGTACCACGTCTACTTCCTGCTGCACCAGTTCTTCCCCGAGCTGTTCGAGCAGCGCTACATACAGCAGGTGTACCTGTCCGTCATGTGGCTCGCCATGAGCTCCACCATGTACAACCCGCTCATCTACTACTGCCTCAACAGCCGGTATGAGAGGCTCATGTGTTCATGTGTTCACGTGTTCACCTGAGCGGTTCCTTTGCTGCTCCTTGGCAATCTGTGTCTGTAACCCCACCCCCTGTGTCTGTTACCCCACCCTTGTGTATGTCACCCCGCCCATGTGTCTGTACCCCCACCATTGTGTATGTAACCCCACCATTGTGTATGTAACCCCCGCCCCTTGTGTATGTAACCCCCGCCCCTTGTGTATGTAACCCCGCCCCTTGTGTATGTAACCCCGCCCCTTGTGTATGTAACCCCCGCCCCTTGTGTATGTAACCCTGCCCCGTGTGTATGTAACCCCGCCCCTTGTGTATATAACCCCACCCTTGTGTATGTAACCCCACCCTTGTGTATGTAACCCCCGCCCCTTGTGTATGTAACCCTGCCCCGTGTGTATGTAACCCCGCCCCTTGTGTATGTAACCCCACCCTTGTGTATGTAACCCCACCCTTGTGTATGTAACTCCACCCATTGTGTATGTAACCCCGCCCCGTTTGTCTGTAACCCCGCCCCTTGTGTATGTAACTCCACCCATTGCGTATGTAACCCCGCCCCTTTAATCCACCGGCAGGTTCAGAGCCGGCTTCCAGCAGGTGTTGTGTTGCTGTGCTGCCACCGGGGGGGCCAAAGAGCAGCTGGAGCTCAAGTCCCCGCGCTACCTGCAGACACAGGTGAGGGGAGGAGCTCAGGTACTAGTTAGAGACCCTACCTCTTCCGTCCACAGGTGGCGCCAGAATCCCCTACATGAAGGTTCCTCGTGAAGGTTCACTCTTGACTCTCCTGACTGAATCCTCCCCTCACTTGTGTCTGCAGGTCAGCCTCTACCGAGCCAGTCGCATGGAGACCGTCGTCTCCGTCGCCGTCCACCCGGCGGCGGCGGAGCAGAAGAGGGCGGCGGCGCCGTCCTGCAGCCCTCACAGCTGGCGGAGCGCGCCGGCGGTCGCCTCCAACGGCGCGGACACGTTCACCAGGAGCCCCGACGGGGCCCCGCAGTAGAGCCCCGACGGGGCCCCGCAGTAGAGCCCCGACGGGGCCCCGCAGTAGAGCCTCCTCCTGAACTCCTTTGGTAGAAACTCGCCGGCTAACGTGAGCCGCCGCGACACTTGACCCCGCAGCATTCTCAGGCTGGTTTTGGAAAGTGTGCTTTGTGAAAGTTTGTGACGCCTTGTGTGTGTGTGTGTGTGTGTCTGTGTGTGTGTCTGTGTGTGTGTGTGTGTGTGTGTGTGTGTGTGTGTGTGTGTGTGTGTGTGTCTGTGTGTGTGTGTGTGTGTGTGTGTGTGTGTGTGTGTGTGTGTGTGTGTGTGTGTGTGTGTGTGTGTGTGTGTCTCGCACCTGTTGGCCAGGATTAGCCCGTTGTTTTGACAATGTGTTGAGCGGGGTCGGTCTGTGGCAGCCAGGTCACAGAGCGGCTAAATATAGACGACCGCACATTCTGTCCACGGCGTCCTGCGAGGAAAGAACAGGACCGGAACACACGAGGAGCTACGCCGCCTCCTGCCGGGGACGACCTCCCGGGGACGACCTCACGGGGACGACCTCACGGGGACGACCTCCCGGGGACGACCTCGCGGGGACGACCTCCCGGGGACGACCTCCTGGGTACGACCTCACGGGGACGACCTCCCGGGGACGACCTCCCGGGGACGACCTCACGGGGACGACCTCCTGGGGACGACCTCCTGGGGACGACCTCACGGGGACGACCTCCCGGGGACGACCTCCCGGGGACGACCTCCCGGGGACGACCTCACGGGGACGACCTCCCGGGGACGACCTCCCGGGGACGACGGCGCGGCGTCAGCGGGGAGGACGGGGGATATTTCAGCCTCGCCGACAGCAGCTGCAGCGGTCACATGACGCAGATGCATTGTGTTGAGCTCACAGAGGAC